>NC_056748.1:349681263-349761541 GCF_019279795.1 Protopterus annectens | reverse complement strand
TGTAAGTAAATAATACACAACAAATGGTTTGAGAGTGTAGATAAACAACGGGCAAACCATACTTCTCTCAACACACTACAACATTAGCTGCAGTCGATAGAGAGAAAAGTATTGCTCCATTTTTTAGCCTTACATTTTCCAGTGATGAGAGAAACCGAAACAAGAAAAGAAAACAAGCAGGTAATGTAATATCCATCTGTTTATTGTACGTAAGCGCTTTCACTGAACAAAATACTTCAGCTTCTTCAGACAAGTAAAAACTATTCACTTCCAGGTTTAAAAACCTAACACAAACCTGCTGAGTCAATGGGCTGGGCCAGCCCAAGTACATGATGTCATGCAGCATTAAACATTTAAAGCAACATTGACTAATTAAACCATGTTGTCCAAATGATAGTCTTAAGCATCTAAATAAAGTTAATAAAAAAGTTTATCATTTCCAACCCAAGACAAAAAATAAATACAAATACAATTGGGATGGTAAATGATTAAAAATAGACCATTGTTATATAAAAAATAATGATAATAAATAAAGTGTGTACTGTGTAAATGTGTAGCATTAAAATATATTATGTTATGTTATTAAATTGAGTTACATTATGTTAATGTAAAAAATCAACATGTAAATGCATCATACAAGACTCGTACGCCCTGCCTTATGGTGTTATACATGTAAAAACATATAAAAACATAGAAAGTCTTACTTATAAATAAATATAAAAAGAAGAAAAGTCAGTTAGTTTTAATCATTTTTGTGTGAAACAAACAAGCTGCCACCCCTATCTTGCCAGGGCTTTAAGCTTCAGCAAGCTCTTGATAGATAAGGCTTCATTTAACCCTTGAAAAGAGTAAGTAGCAGTTGCAATTTGCCATTCCACTTCAGCCTCTTCTAATTTGAGTTCCCAGGGCCCCCCCTCTCTTATGTTCTACTTGTTGTAAAACCACAAATAAGAAATTGTGACTTGGGAAAATAAGGGTGTGTCTGGCTAAAGCACTAGTACTAGTTTTGTTCATAATGGTGTACTAGTGCTCATAAATCCTCTGTTTTAATTTCCTCTCTGTTCTCCCGATATAAAATGCTTCACAACCGTCAAAGAAAGCTCCATAAACAACCCCTAGAGAATCACAGTTGTATCTATCATGGATGTAATATACTTTATTTCTGATTTTTACTCCGTCAGTTAATTTAATGAACTTGCATTGACGACGTCTCCCACATTTTGTCATGCCTGTATTAAATTTAGAAGTCCTTTTCGGCCTTTCAACCAAGCCTTTCAGGTTTACGCCCCTCCTAAAAGTTAGTTGGGGTATCAAACCTAAAGAACTTCTAAGGCGGGGATCTTCCAAAATAAATGCCCAGCTCTTGTTGACAATTTCTCTAACGACTCTAGAGTCAAGTGAGTAAGTTGTTAAAAGTCTAGTTGATTTGCCTCCCTCCTTTATGTTTGTTGAAGCAGAAGATGCTAAAATGTTAGTGTGCGACTCTGGCATGTTATAATCTTTGTGTAACAGGGGGGTAAAGTGGCCTGATGACCTTTTACTAATGACTTCTTCAAACACAGTGGCCACAAAGGCCATTGGATACCCTCTCCTATTAAACATGGATCTTAACAAGTCACATTCAGTAATAAAATCATTGAAGTCACTAACCATTCTGGCAGCCCTTACTGTTTGTCCCTTCACCACTGCTTTTTTCTGGTGTAAAGGGCGACAAGTAGAAAAATGCAGAAAGGCATTGGAATAGGTTGGCTTACGGTATATAGTTGCTCTAAATCTGTGGTTAACAAGGTCCTTTGCTAGATGAATATCCAAAAAATCAATGTAGTCTGTGCCTATTTGGAAGGTAAAATCCAAAAAGGTAGTATAAGTTTTAATCTCACTGATGAATTCATCTATCAAGTTGACTTCACCCTTCCATAGATAGAAATAATGTGTCGTCCTGGTACTTGGTGTACCAGACCACATTGTTCTTAAAGGTAGAGGAATTAAACAAATAGGACCTTTCCCAGTAAGCCATGACAGTGTTGGCAAAACTGCTGCCACATGCAGCTCCCATAGCAACGCCACTTGTCTGGAGGTAAATTTCTTTGTTAAAAAACAGAAAATTGTTAAGTAGTACAATCTCAAGGAGAGTTTGAATGACATGCACCTCTTGGTTGTCCATGCCCCTCATGTGCAAAAAATCCCTAACCCACTCAATACCAACTAGTTGAGGGATTACAGTATACAAATCCTTAATGTCCACTGTAAGAAACACTAAATTGTCATTAAAGTCCAAGTTATTAACAAATTTGTCAGGACTCATAGCACTTTGAGTCCTGACAAATTTGTTGTTCCAACTTGAATATTGGTTTAAGCTTGGAGTCAATGTATTTAGCACAAGCATACGATATGGAACCACGACCATCCACAATAGGTCTAAACAGTGGGTTAGTTAGATTTTTATGTTTCTTTGGGGTTCTGAAAAGGTTGGTATAACTGGAGCAGGCGTAGACAAATAATGGTATGTATCAATGTCTATACTGCCTTCCAGGAACAAGTCAGAAAGAATCCCATTGATAGACTTGTGTGCTCCATTGATCTGGGTACGACTGACTTTTTCGTATGTTGTACTGTCTAGGACCAAGTTCATCCTACAGTTGTACTCTTGTTGATCCATGAACACTAAACCTCCACCTTTGTCAGGTTGCATGACACGCACTTGACAAATATACAATAAACTGATGAAATCAAATTCATCCGGAGTGATATCTTTATGGATGTTACTGATATGATGATTGCTTGTAAACATTCTCCGAAAGTCAATTTCACAAGTTTTCTCAAAGAGTGCTAGAGATTCATGCATAGGAGGATTGAAGAGACTGGATACCCTGAGACCTTGTGTGAGAACTGAGTTGGCACCCATGAGTAATCGTAGATTAAGTTTACGAACAAAAAGTTTAAAATCAGTGATAAGTTTGACCATACTGGCCCTCCTATCAGGTACAAATGTTAAGCCTTTTGAAAAAAAAGTCCACCATAGCTTTCTCAATATGCAGGGAACTAAAATTATAGATTTTGAAGTCCCCTTCAGAACTGGAAAGGATGTTAGGAGATTCCGAACTCATCTCCTCTTCCTGTTGTAGCGTTTCCTGTTCTGGGACTGTCTCCTGTTGTTGGTAGGTTTGTTCGAATGAAGGGTTTGTGGCCCATTGGGTCCCCGAAAATCCTGGTGGAAATTTAACATTCAAAGGTATTTCATGCTGTTGTCCTGAATGTTGGGCTGCCTGAGGTTGTTGATGAGAGAAATATAAGGGAGATTATATCTAAGCACTGGTCCATTCTAGGAACCAACAGAGATTTCATCTATTGTGGGTGAAAGACCTAGATTTGATTATAGAAATAAAAAGTCTATACGTCAAAGGTTGTGTTTTTCACAACCTGCCAGGAACAAGCATGTTACCAATGCTGAATAACATACTACTAAGTGTAACAATTGTTCTTATTGCAACTTTATAGATGAGTCAATACATTTAGACATCCACTTAATAATAAATTATTTAGAAATTTTCCGAAAGCAGATTGTAATACTAGGGATATAGTATACCTAGCACATTGTACATCATGCCAAAGTTTTTTATGTTGGCAAGACTAATAGTTGCTTGAGAGAGAGAATACGTGACCATCTGTATTGTGCACAAAGAGGTATGACTTATAGTGCAATAGCCAAGCACATGCATACTTTTGGTGATGGACATGAATTTAAATTTCTAGTGCTAGAAAATGTAGGTAAAGACGTTAGAATGGGTGATTTGATCAATAAGACATACCAAAATGAGATGGATTCTTAGACTAGGGGCACATTGCTTACCTGGTCTAAATGAACACGTCTCGATACAGGCTGCACTGAGAGCTAGGCCTTTGAATAAGAAATAGCAGCCCATGAGGGAGCTAAGATTATTATAATAGGTACATTTACATACATCACTAATTTGCTTACAGCTATTGATCATATATGAACATACGTATAAATACGTTTTTAGTTATAGACATATACATAGATCTTTATTCATTAATTGGCTGTTTTACGATATATTTTAGTAATATTTTTATTAGCTTTGCATTTTAATCATATACCTATAATGTGTTTTTTATGCAATGTTTTTTGAGGAGCGCTGGTGATTATGTGGTTTGTTAATAACAACTAGCAACCTGGCGATGTATTGAATGTGATTGGATACATTGTTGAATGACTTGCTATAGGTATTCTCTCTTTCAAATTGTGAGTTAGATCTGAAGAAGCTATGTGCGAAAGCGCTCATCTGTGTTAATCTGCCCTAGTTGTATTAAATTTGTTGTCTGAATTCATCCCTGCCGTGACTGCTGGTTGTGTTTTGAATTGATACATATATATATATATATATATATATATGTATGTATGTATATATATATATATATATATATATTTTTTTTTTTTTTTTATAGATATACTGTAGATGTATATAATTTTCTGTTATAGGCTCATAGGATGATACTAGGCTATTGGCTCAGAGGCCCTTATAAGCCTAGCCAAGAATTTCACCCATGTTCCCTCAAAGTCAACACCTGCTTCCCCTGTCCAGCAGGGACACGGGTGGGATCCCAGGGGTATATTTTCTGTTTCCCATCCAGTCATCCAGGTTCCTTTTAAAGAGGACTAGAGAGGTACTCTGCTGGACATGGAGAGGGAGTCTATTCCACAGAGGGGGGAGTCTTTGGGGCACAAATCTATCCCGCCAACAGGTTCTATTAAGGTCACAGACCAGGTTAAGGCCTTGTGTGTGGGTTGCAGGCGTGGAGTTTGTCTTATGGGTATGCAGGAAGTCCATCAAGGCTGGGTCTTTAATGGTCTTGTATGTCAGTCACAGGTCACCTCTGAGCAGTATGTATGAGACTGAGTAGAGGGATAGGGGTTTTAGCCTATCTCTATGGGATAAGTGTTTTAGACCCTGGATTTTCCTGGTCAGGAACCTCTGTTGTCTCTTCAACTGCTGCATGTGCTTGGCAAGGTACATGCCGAAGGGGTCATTGTACTCGATAATGGGTCTGATAAGGGAGAAGTACAGGGATGTTGTGACCTCCTTGTCCCTGGATGAAATATCCTTATTTATGAGGTGGGCCATGTAGAAAGCCGTCCATACAACAGAGGCAACATCATGGTCAAAAGTCAGGCTGCTATCAACCTGTGTGCCCAAGTCCCTCACAACTGACTGCATACTTAATACATTGTTATTAATGTGATAATTAGTGGGGATGACATTTTCTGCAAAGTGGATAATGATGCATTTCTTGGCATTCAGTTTTGGGCCATGCTTCTAGCACCGGTCATTAGTTTGGGTAAGGCCCTCTTGGAGGATGTTCACATGACCAGGGGAATTTAAGACAGCACCCAGTTTGCAGTCATCTGCAAACCTGGTCAGCCACAGACCACTGGTTTTGGCTTGCACATCAGAAAGGTATATCCCAATCAGTAGAGGCCCCAAGACCAATCGTTTGGGTACATCAGTAGTTACTGTTCTACTACTAGAGGTGGCTTCCCCTACAATCAGTGAGCCAGTTAGCTACCCATCTGGTAACATTTAGGTTTATGGCTAGCTGGGAGAGTTTATCTGTTATGCCAGAGTGGGGAATAGTGTCAAAGGCTTTGGCTAGGTTATGGTAGTGACTGTTAACCGTCTTCACCCCGTCCATGTCTTTGGTGACTGTTTCAAAGAAGTTGACTAAGTTTAACAGGCATGATCTCCCTTTGACTAAACCAAACTGTGTGGGGTCAAGACTTTGTCCTTGTTTATAAGGTCCATGATGCGTTCCATGGCCTTGCAGATCAGGCTAGTTAGGCTGATGGGCCTATAATTGCCTGATCAGTGGACACTCCACCTTGGTGTAGAGGGATGACCGTGGCTGTCCTCCATTCAGCTGGGATGAAGCTGGTGCTCTGGTTTTGGTTGAATAGGATGTCCAACAGAGCTGAAAGCTCATGCCTGAGTTCATGCAGGATAATGCCGGGGATGTTATTGGGTACCATGGAGACTGTATTTTTTTGCCTTTGAGAGGGCAGATGCTGGGGATGTCCTGGTTTACTGATGGAGGGATGGGATGAAGTTTTCACTGAACCTGTCTGCCAGTAGGTTGGCTATATCTGTAGTGTTTGTGTATTATGCGCAATGTCTTTATATACGTTTTTTCCAAAATGTTGTGGATCATGTCTCACATTGTTTGTCTGTCCAGTTTTATTAGTTTGGTCTTCAAAGTTATACCTATAGTTTGCTCTCACTTCATTTCTTTTTATCTTTCTCTATCATCGTACTTGAATTCCACTTCTGCATTTTGCCAAACTGTTTGACATTCCTTCAGAAAGTAGTGATTGTTTTTCTTTCGGCTTTTCCTGGTTAGGGGTCGCCACAGGGGAACTCGGTCCGCTAATGATTGGCAGTAGATTTTTACGGTGCCGAGGTGCCAGCTTGATGCCCAACCTTCAACGAAGGCACGCCCATTCATGCATGTCTTTCAAATGCTACTCGACCGCGGGGAGGACATGCAGACTCCACACAGAAGGCGCTCCAGCGAGAATCAAACGTGAGAACCTCTTGCTGTGAGGCGACAACGCTACCGCTGCACCAAAGTGGTATAATACTTCATTCTATTTTCCATTTTCTGTTTCTGTCTTGTACCATGGAGGTCAGGTTGCGACTGAAGAGTCTGTCAGCCAATCCACTTTCTTGGTTACCAAACTGAAAATAATAGGTAAACAAACATAAAGCTGAGTAATGGGAATAAATTAAATGATTTCATACAGACATTAAGTTTAAGTCAGGGTACCTTAAAGATTACAGTACCAGTTTATTTGTTTTACTTTTTTATTAAAATGCACAATAAAATGTTTGCTTACAGGTACCATGTAATCTGTGTTCATTGTTGCTACTCTTACAGGACATAATGGTATTCAGAAATTAAAAATCGCACACTGTGTAATGCTAAACTTTGCAGTAAGTGTTATCATGCAGGCATACCTCTCTACCTCTTAGAGCAAGAAATCTGGACAAAGCCATAAATAATGGAGGGACAAAGGCCCAAAAATAGGGACATTTTTTAAATATTGCTTTTACAAACTTAAGTTGATAGAATAACAGGTTTTGCATTAGCATGGTTCTCCTGCAGGGTATAAAGTCTGAAACTCAAGTGTCTATCATTATTTTCTGACTACAGTCCTCAATGATTTGCCAGAAAAGCACAATTTTGCGAAACAGACCAAAAATAAGTGGCAAAAATCTGGGCATTCTGCAAAAATCTGTATAGTGGAGAGGTATGCATTCAGGGCATATCCAGTTCAGAGATATTTGTAGAATAATCACGTGTGAATTTGTGTGGTCATTAATATATACTTTCATAAGTACCATATTTGTGGGTGAACATGAAAATATTTTATTTTGGCATGTGTGACTATGGATGCTAGTATTAACCATGTATGTTAATTATAAGATGTATACCTATGTAAATAAATTGCCTGTGTGCATACATACACATAGGCATATGCATGCACATCACTCAGGCAAAAAAGCATAAAGATTGGCATATATACATGCAAGTATACATACACATGTGTGTATGTTTGTTGAATTAAGTATTGAGATACATATTTAAATATGCAGGTACAAACGGAGTCACTAATCATGTTTTACATTTGCCATTACTATTTTAGATGATTTAGTGGTGATCACTAATGAGTTTGTTCAATGTTGTGTTTTGAACAAATTAATTGATTATTAATTGCACACACACACACACACACACATATATATATATATTTATATCTGCATATGTACATATATATATATATATATATATATATATATACACACACACACACACACACACACACACACACTCACACATATGTATGTATGTATGTATATGTGTATGTATATATGTATATATATATATATATATATCTACACACACACACACACTGTATAGACCCGCGGTGGTGGTGCTGCGGTAGCATTGTCGCCTCACAGTAAGACGCTGTCCGGTTCGATTCTCAGCTAGAGCGTCTTCTGCGTGAATGGGCGTACCTTCGTTGAAGGTTGTGTGTCAGGCTTGACAAGCGGGTACGTAAAAAAAATCAGCTGCCAATCATTAGCGGACTGAAGTTCCGCTGTGGCAACCCCTAACCGGGAAAAGCCGAAAGACACAAATATATACACACACTGTATATAGATATATGCTCAGAACACATTATTGATTCAATTTAGAGGTAGTTACACAAATGAGGGTGTGGATAACAGAGTGGAAGACAAGGACAGTACAGTAATGTGATGCAGGCTAGTCAGCACCCAGATGTACTAAAAGTATAATTCCATATTCTTGGGTAACAGCAGAACTGTTTGCATTGTTGGGAAAGTGAATTGACAGAAAACTATGTATACAGTGTATGAATGTTGTACTACCTGACATAATATTTTTGTAGGCACTTAGTTAAAAACAAAACTCCATATTCAAGCAAAAAACTGCTCACAGTAGCCCCCACTTAAAACAAATAATTTAATCGAATATATACCAAACTATAAACACACTGTCGCGTATAAAGCGCTTTTCGTCTGGTAAGGTTACGAGACTTCTTCAGATACAAATACAAATATTTAAAATTCACTTTTTATAACTACCTCAGCAGTTATATGATGTGCAGAGTTAATTACTTCATGCAGTTAACCCATACTGTGCATGCCAAGTTTCAATGCATAATAACCAAAAATATAATTTGCAAGTCCCTGCTACTCCCTAGAAAAATACATATATATGAATAAATACCTAATACTAGTTAAATAAATAAAATTAATATTGACAGCATATCAAAGGCTAAAAGTATATGTTAAGGTCGGTATTTTAAAACATATATATATATATATATATATATATATATATATATATATATATATGTAAAACAACTAATTTTGCATGGTATAGTCATGTTAGTAATTTCTCTCTGATCCATATTCACAAGTTGCACACAAGATATTAGTATAAGTAAATAAAGTCCCACTTATCTACTTAAGCTTTTCAATTTGAGGACGCAAGTTAGGGAATAGATTTCATTAATACCTGGATGTTGGCAAGAATCTAATCGAAGCTGCCATATCAGTTAGCGTTCTTCTAACAAGAGGCTTGATGGTCCCCCTCTATAGTTATTGTATGTTGGGACCTGATCGATAACCCTAAATTTAAAGGAATGGAGGGGGTACTCACTACAGTGCTTGGCTAATGCGTTTTCTATTTTATGTTTACCAATAGCGTACACTTGTTTGTAAATACGCTCCCTAAGTTTACGGTCGGTTTTACCGACATAGAAAACTGTACACCCCTAACACTGTGCAAGGTAAACTATGGACTTGGAGTTACAGTTGTACTTCTGTGTAGTTAAGTAACTCCAGTTCCTCACTACAAATTTTTGTCCTATGTCGATGTATTTACAATAACTACATGACTCACAGCGAAACATGCCTGGGTTCTTGTTTGTGGTCACTACTTGGGTCTCAATCCAGTTTTCAAGGTTTCTACCCCTTTTATAGATGGTCATTGGTCTATCTCCTACTTTATTCACTATGTCTCTGTCAGTGGCTAATAAACACCAATTCTTAGGAAATATTTTTGGTATTTCTTTAAAGGAAGAGTTGAAAGTAGTGATAAAGGTAAGGGTGAATCGGGATTCATTATTAGAAGAATTAGTCCTACCAAAACTCTCTGTCCTTGGACTACAGATGATAGATACACCTCCTGTACTGTTTGTGTTCCTTCCTCTGTTCAATATGGGTTGATATACCCCTATCTCACATTTTGTATGGATTTCTATCACAGTTTCCCTTAGAAAACCAGTTGGATACCCTCTATGTTCAAATATTTGTGTCAGGGTTTCACATTCTTCCTTTAAGTCCCCTTCATTAGTAACTATTCTTGCCACCCTTACCAGTTGACCCTTAACAATAGATTTCTTCAGGTGGTAAGGGTGCAAACTAGTAAAGTGCAGGAATGAGTTTGAATAGGTGTTTTTTCGGTATATTCTAGCACTATATCTCTGGTACAAATGTCTTTTTTCAATTCAATGTCTAAGTAGTTAATTTCAGGGTCCTGGTAATTACTAGTAAATTTAAAAAAAACTAGTAGTGTTGTTAAAGTAATTAATCTCATTTGCTACTATGCCATTACCTCTGATGATGAGAAAAATATCATCAAGGAACTTTGTGTAAAAATGTGTGACACCTATTATAAATTTGTTCCCAAAAATGAATTTGCGTTCCCAGTGGGCCATGACTAAATTAGCAGAGCTCGCCCCACATGGCGAGCCCATGGCCACACCGTTTTTATCAAATAAAATAAAGTTCTTTAAAATAATACCTAGAAGTTCCTCAATCATTCTCTGTTCTGTTTTAGGTGCCCCTTTGGTTCTCATCATGTATACTACCCATTCAATCCCTAGTTCGTGGGGTATTGAGGTGTATAGATCACATACATCGACTGTGAGGAAATTAAACTCATTTCCAAACTTTGAAGTGTTAATATTATAGCAATAACCCACGCCTGGGTGTGGTTAATGCTGGATTTACCCACGGTTGGTGTGGTTTGGTCACGAGGGCGAAGCCCGAGTGACCAAACAAAGCCAACCATGGGTAAAAACCCAGCATTACCCACACCTAAGTGGTTATTATATATTAATGACATTATTTAAGAAAAAAAATAATTCATTTTCTTAAATAATGGCATTGTAGAATGCCTCCTTGCTGCCCTTCCACAGCTGTCTGATATTCTGCGGCAGTTCTGACGTACTGTGTATGCCTACGCAGTACATCAGAGCTGTGGGCAAAAGCAACGGAGAAAGTAAGATCTCCATTGCTTTTTACAAACTGTTTCACTATGTTAAATGGGTTTAACATAGCGAGACAGTTTGCAAAAAGCTACGGAGAAAGCGAGAGAGGAGAATGTCCGTTGCTTTTTTTAATGCGAGTTTAACATAGCAAGACAATGTGAAGCAATGGAGATCTTGCGTTCTCCATTGCTGTAAAAAAAAAAAAAAAGTTATAGTAATGGAAAAAGTCCGGGCGACCGGACCTTTTTCCATTACTATAACTCTGATTTACAATGTGCATGCTGACCAATCAGCATGCACGTTTTTTGAATATTAATGGGGGGTCTTTGTGTAATAGCTAGGAATGTCCATGAGTCTTTGCAGATTTGTGGCTCTAAGATCACATATTTTTTAAGTATCGAGTCTATTACCTTAGCACAAGGATAGGTTATAGACTGTCTGGCATCCATTATTCCTCTCATTGGTGGATCTATCATATTTTTATGAATTTTTGGGACACCAAACAGTACAGGAATTTTTGGGGATAGCATTGTTAAATAATTATAGGTATTCAAGGCAATTAGAGTCAACGAACATGTCATTCAGGAACATTTTGATCTGGTTATATGCTATGTTTATTTCATTCAAACTAGCCTTATCATAAGTGTCCCTTTGTAATAAATTTTTCATTTTCTCGTTGTAATGCGTAATATCCATTACCACCAACCCACCCCCCCTGTCTGGTTTCATTATTCGTACTGGTAAGTTTCTGTAAAGCATTAATGCTTTCTTCTCATTTTCAGTCAAGTTGGGCCTCTCAGTAATTCGATGTCCCCTGCCTAAACTACTTCTGAAATCCAACTCACATATGCGTTCGAACCAAGACAGTGTAGTGTGGGTAGGTTGGTTAAATGTACTTGCTATCCTTAAGTCCTGTATATTTTGCATGTGTTTTCCCAACAAAACCGATAAGTTAAGTTTACGGTTGTACAATTTAAAATCTAACAGTAATTTAGCTAGGTCTACGCCATTTGATGGCACAAAGGTTAAGCCCTTTGTGAAAAGTTCCATTAAGTCTTTTTCCATCGAAAAGTCAGTAAAGTTAAAAATTTTGAAGTTGCCCCTTTCATTTGTAACAATTTTACAAGCACTTTACCATGGGTAAGAAGGTCTCTCTGTCACTCCACTCTACCTCTTCTGGGTCTTCGAGCCCCTGGTATTGTAAGTCCGCTGTTGAAACTGGTTGTTCATTTTGTAAAACTTTTCTTTCTGATGTGAGAAGTTTTTTTGTTGCTGCTGTTGGCATTTCTGGTTTTGTCCATGACCCTGACCTGTATTCACTTGTACATCCATTTCGTTCCCATCTAGTATTAAATAACTATTAAAAGTTTGTTTTGTTGGAACCACCACCACTAGTTGTTTGCTGACTCGTACCTGGCCTCTCCTCCTCCTCCTTTGCTTCTGTGTAGTGTGGGCGACGTTTTGTCTCGTTTATCAGGTTCCACGTTTGTGATGGGGGTAGCTGAGGAAATGCCACACCCTCTTCATATTCTTTTAAATCTCTTTATTTTCTTGATTTTAATCTTTACATTTATCAATTTGTTGTGTAATACTTGTGAATATTCTTTTGCAGTCAAAGTGGTAGCGGATAAAGTCATTGTCTGTTTTAATCTCATTATCTATATCCATTACTTCGTCTGCTAGTTGGTTTGTGAAGCTGTTTTAATGTTTAGACATAAGCTTCAAAAGTTTGAGCTCTTGTTCATTAAAAAATTGAATGAGCTCGTTGTGGAATAAGGATCCTGGTTCAAGACCAGTTGGATACTGCCATATCTGTAAGCTTTTTGGGACTATTTTCTCCTTGATGCATTGGTCAAAGTAGTTGACTTCTAATTGCAGTTTCTTTAGTTTTAGCGATTTTGCATCTAGTTTCTTTAATTTGTAGGCAATATTTTCACCACTCCCAGCCGGAAAATCCAAGTGTGTGTTGTCTTTTGATGACATAAGGCTTGGTTGTTCACTAAGCCAATTTGTAATATCTTGGACCCCAATAAGCCCCAAAGTGGTGCTAGGTTGTTGGTGTACCCTTAGTGGTCTCTGGCTCCTTGTTTCCATACCGCTTGTAGTTGCCTCATTTTGTCCTATTTGGTTAATACCTCCATTGGGTTCAGTCAATGATCTTGGAATAACATTGAAATTAGTCCTTGTCTGCTGGTCAACTGACCTTTTTCCTTCTTGGCTGCTCGTTTCGGTTAATTGCTCCACACGGGTTGTGAGGTCTTCCAACCGCTGGTTCATTACTTTGATAAGTTAATGTAAGATTTTTCCCCTACTATCCGCATTTGATAGGGGTGACGAAGCAGTTGGGCTTCCTGCCGCCATGTCACAAACACAAACTAGGCACTTAGTTAAAAACAAAACTCCAAATTCAAGCAAAAAATGGCACGTAGTAGCCCCCGCTTAAAACAAATAATTTAATAGAATATAAACCAAACTATAAACATGCTGTCATGTATAAGGCGCTTTTCATCTGGTAAGGTTACCAGACTTCTTCAGATACAAATACCAATATTAAACTATGTATACAGTGTATGACTGTCGTACTACCTGGCATAATATTTTTGTACTCCATAAGTAGTCAATATGGCTACATTATCCTTTAATGTTTAACTGACCCTCAGCATTATGTCAGACATTTGCATAGACCTAAAATGTGACAACACACTGACCATACCTTGTGTGTACTGTTGTGGATATTTGACAAGGTGATGGCAGTCCTATACTTGGACTAAGACAACACGTCCTTGTTTTCATTTGATGCATTCAGGTATGGGTTGTAGCACTTTACAGGCTATCATCAGAGCATAGCAATGAGAGCAATCACCAGATGGTGACATATTGAGTGGGAACACTGTTCTGTCACTGGCATAATATCTGCAGTCTAGCTGTCTAGACAATACATTTTGTGTGAGTAGAATATTTCTCATTCAGGGCTGGGGTGTGTTTGCATGGTTTGGGTCATCCAGAAGTGTACTGGCAGGCCTTATGTAAATATTGTTGCTCATTCATGTCCTGGTAAGTCTTCCAGGATGACAGTACTGCATCTGTGTATGTTTTTAGGTTTTGTCACTTCTCTGAACTAAACACTGTGTTATATGATGCTGTCATGTAGCCCATGTACAGACGTGATTAATAGGTCTGTGAACTGCGACCTGCATTATCGGATATGTATCCTATCTGAAATTTATAGACATTCAAGAATGTCTAGAATTTCAAGTCTGTCAGTAACACACGAAGAGGTGGTTCATAGGTAGGTACTAGGCTGTCAGCCAGAGGGCCTACGAAAGCCTAGCCAACAAGGTTCCCTGGCTTACGCCACCCAAGAAAGTTATTTTCCGGTGCCACTGTCAAGCAGAGACACAGAAGTGATCCCCGGGGTGTATTTCCTATTTCCCATCCACTCATGGATTTTTCTTGAAGAGTGCTAATGAAGAACTTTGCTTGACATAGATGGGTAGCCTGTTCCAGAGTATGGGATGTCTCTGGGACAGGAATCTATCCCTCCAGCATGTCCTGTTTATTGTGGTGACAAGGTTTAGGTCCCTAGACCGTGTAGCTCGGAGGGATTGGAATTTCTTTAGATGTAGTATGTCCAACAGCTCTGGGTTTGACATAGCTTTATATGTTGGGCAGAGATCACCTTGGAGTAGGCGATATGCTACAGAGTAGAGCTGGAGTTTTTTGTGATGGTCGGTGTAGGGCATCTGTTTGAGGCCAGTAATCCTCTTTGTGAGGTACTACTGTGGCCTTTCCAGCTGCTGCAGATGTCTTGTGAGGTACATTCCAAAAGGGGCATTGTACTCTATAATGGGTCTAATGAGTGTCGAGTAGAGGAGAACAATGACCTCTTTTTTCCTGGATGAGAACCCTTTTATGATGAGGTGTGCCATGTAGAAGGACTTCCTGATTACTGTGGAGATGTGACTATCAAAGGACAGACTACTGTCCACCTGGTTTCCAAGGTCTCTTATCACACATTCGGTGTTAAGTAGACTGCTGCCTATGTGGTAGTTCTTGGGTACAGAGTTTTTACCAAAGGGGATGACAATGCACCTTTTGGCATTGAGCTTGAGGTCATGGCTCTGGCACCAGGCATCTATCTCAACGAGGCCCTTCTGTAGGATTTCCACATCATTTGGGGACTCAACTATGGTTCCTAGTTTGCAGTCATCTACGAACTTCATTAGCCAGAGGCCTTCTGTGTTAGCCTGTACTTCAGAGAAGTAGATACTAAACAGGGATAGGTCCCAGGACTGAACCCTGTGGTACTCCACTTGTCACTGGTTTGAGGTCAGATTTGGAGTGTGCAACTTTTACAGTGTGGGTTCTGTCCGTGAGCCAGTTGGCAACCCATCTTGTGACGTAGGGATTTATACCTAGTTTAATGAGTTTAGTAGCATGTTATTTTAAAACCACATGACTATAAATGTAGATTGTGTTACATACATACATACATAGAAAAGTAGCTATTATAACTTGTCAAAATATAGGGTTATCGATGGCATGAGATTTTGGTTGCAGTACTTAATTTTTACTGCCTTAGTAAAAGTACCCCTGTAATTACCTACTATAATATACTAGGAATGGTACTGAAAAGTATATGGTGAAATGTATAGACTGCATTTGCTTCAGCTTTCAAATGCTAATCAATGTAAATTAACTGTACTTCAAACAGTCAGGAAAGATGTGAAAGTTGAAAACATTTTACCACAGTGAATGATAGAAAAAACGTGAGGAAAGAAATCCAGTAGGATGGAATCACTATTAGACAAATAGTTATGGTGTGATTTCTGAAGGACAACATACAGCATCAGCTAATGAGAAAATACTTTTAGAACAATGATTAGATTCAGTTCCAAAGCTGCATGACATTTTTAGAGAAAACATGCAAAATATTTTATTATTTTAGAATATTTGGACTTTTGTTAGTCAACATGTTTCTTTGCAAGACACAACTGCCCAAAGCAATGCTGTGCTGTAAAATGAGGGAAAATCTGTATGATTATAAAAGTGTACCTACATCATCTCACACACACACACACACACACACACACACACACACACACACACACACACACACACACACACACACTCACAAGCAAGACTAACCGACCATATGAAAAATAATTGCTAGTGGAGGGAAAAAGATTTGTAGCAACAAGCATGAAAAATACTACTGCCTAGGCTCCAATACTTATTAGACACAGTTTTGCAAAAACAAGTACATAGTAAAGTAGCTATCACTTCAGTGCTAAAGAGACTCCAGGTCTGTGTGTGACAAGATAACATCTCTAGCTGAGTAAAATCCAGTCATTCAGCTAATCTAATTGCTCATGAGTGGGGGAAGGAAAACAGAAAAGGAGAAACTTTGCCAGTTTTTCACACAGAAAGCCTCTGGCTAACGAAGTTCGCAGATGACTGCAAACTAGGAACCATAGTTGAGTCCCCAAATGATGTGGAAATCCTACAGAAGGGCCTCGCTGAGACAGATGCCTGGTGTCATATGAAAAATTTCTTGTTTCCCACCTTTCTAAGCTAGTATAGTCCAGTTTTCAGGCTAGTGCTGAATTCAGGGCTGTGTTACAAGTTTCTGAGTTGCCCATACCTTACATGGATAGAGGAAAGTTTCTCTGTTCACCTTTGAGAGAGGGGAACTTTGAGCAGCCATCTGTCCCTGGAGGAATGGTTCCAGCCCAGAAGTTAGTAGTGTAAAAAACGCGTTTGCACGGTTTTGTGCACTGGGCAGCACCGGCTAGCTAGGGTTATATTATTCCCGGCTCCACGAAGTCTCCTCTTCAGTTTTTCACTTGAAAATAGTCTAACTCTCAACCTTTGTACTCAAAAAGCATCCTACAGTCCAGCACTTGCTCAGACCTAATAGCAAGCATTAATATACCCCGACATTTGACTGACCAGCAGGGCAAGGCTCTTTATCCACCCCTCACCAACCAAGCGACTAAACAGCTCACCCTACTATTCAGGCATGACCAAAGGGCAACTTCAGGTGCACTCTCCAGTCCAGCTGGTGAATCTGGGTATATAGAGGCAATGTTACAACTGCCTCATGTACACAGACAGCCCTCTCCTCATACCACAAAACACTAGCATATGTGAGAGATGCAAGTATACAGCCAAACCGGAGGCTACGGTCTCTCCACCCAAGACTGGAATACACAGTCATGAGGAGAAGGTTAACACTTGCACCACACCTCCAGCCTCACATAGACCAACTAAACCAGCACTGGCAAAAAATACACATAAATACACAAAATCATACTCTGTGGCTCTAAATAAAAACCTGCAAAAGCATCAGAGAGCTCCAAAGCAGACACCCACAAGACCTGCACCTCCCGTCACAAACCAGACAACACATAAAACACAAAATCAATGTGCCGCACAATCACAGCCCTTAAGGCGAAATAACATACCTAACACATTAGTAATTGGTGACTCAGTAGTCAGGCACACTGATGCCCCACTCACTAGGCTGGACAAGGAGAAGGTTACTGTTAGCTGCCTATCGGGAGCCAGAATCCGCCACATAACACAAGCACTCAGGTCACTCCAGAACAAGTACAAATATTACTCTGTCATTGTTCATGTTGGTGTGAATGACCTGAGATGTACCTCCGTGGACTACATGAAAAGGGACATGGAAGAGCTCTCTGATCATGTAGCCCAGGCAGATATGACCATGAGTAACATCCTGCCCTCACCAAGAATGATACCTCAGTATAAAGAAAAATATGATCAATTTCAACAATTGGCTAAGCTTCTGGTCTCATTCAAAGGGAATCTAGTGTCTGTCAGCCTGGGATGACATGCTCAACAAGCCGCGTTGCTTCGCAAGAGACGGCTTGCACCTGTCACCCCTTGGCTTTCGAATACTGGCCAAGGCTCTTGCTGCTCCCATAGTGCTTTTTTTAGGCAAGGCTCAAAATTCAAACCCACCACCGTAAACAGCACAAATAAAAAAAATGAGGGTTATGCTACTCAGCGCCAGGAGTTTAAATCTCAAAATGCATGTGCTTGAAGCACTCCTAAGTATGGAGAGCGTTGACATCTGTGCAGTAACTGAAACCTGGTTCAAGGCTCCAAAGAACACTCCAGCAGTCCTGGGCTACAACTCGTACCACACATTCTGACCACAGAACACGGACCGAAACACAAAAGGAGGGAGTGTATCCATATTCATCTAGGATACTCACACCTCCAGGTTAGTGGCACAGCATGATACCTCTGAGATCATACATGTGCAACTAACATCCGGCAAATCTGCAATGCAAATTATGGCCTGCTACAGATCACCTCCCATGACCCAGGACCACCACTCCGCCTTTCTGGAGACACTGGAAAACATGAAGGTCCTACCAAACACCCTGACATTGGGCGATTTCAGTTACCCTACCATTAACTGGGAAAACTACTTGAGTACAAACTCCCAGGCTCAGCGCTTCCTGGAATTTATCAACTCAAATGCCCTAGATCAGCTGGTAAACTCCCCTACCAGAGGCCACAACCTATTGGACCTGGTCATCACCAACATGGGCGACAGGTGTTCCGTACCGGAGGTCAACCCGTCACTGGTTAGATCAGATCATAAACTAATCACCCTGGATGTCCACACCCCACCACAAACCCCAATCAAGGAAACCACAGTGAAAAACTTTTCTAAAGCAAACTTCACCTTACTTAAGGCAGAGGTGGTAAATTTCACAGCCCCCCACACTAAAGGATAACATTGCCCAAGATGCAGAATTCTTTACAATTGCACTCTATGAGAACCTACAAGGATGCATGGATCATGCCATCCCTAGCAAGACCAAGACTCACTCCCCTAAGAGAAGGAAACCAGTCTGGTGGACCCCTGCCATAAACATGTTATACAGCAGGAGGAGGAAACTAGTTCAGAAAAAAAGCAAATCCCAAGAAGGAAAGACATCCCTGATCAGTATCAGTAAGAAACTAAGGTCCCTCATAAAATCATCCAAGCCTAACTTTGAAAGAAAAATAGCCAAGGATTCGAAAGATAACCACAAAGCCTTCTTTAGCTATGTCAAGAATCTAAGTGGCAACTCGTTGATATGCTCTGAGTTAGTGCAAAATATACTGAACCTACTGATATTGCCAACATTCTGACAGATAGATTCAGTGCAAACTTCACCTCCCTCTCACATTCAAAAGGGCCCACAACAATACCGGAAAAGTGTAGTGTCCCGGCAATCACAGAAGCACAGGTGAAAACAGCCCTTTCAAAAGCCAAAAACACAGCATCAGTGGGGCCAGATGGTGTCCCAGGCTGCGTCTTGCACGAACTACAGAACGAACTAACCCCCCACCTAAACACGCTGTTCAACCTCACCCTCTCCACAGGCTACGTGCCCATAGAATGGCGCACAGCAATGGTTATTCCGCTCCACAAAGGAGGGGCCACATCTTACCCTGGTAACTATCGCCCCATAAGCCTGACTAGCCTGGTCTGCAAGGTTATGGAGCGCATCATCATGGAACTCATTAACAAAGACTTTGGGAACCTCCAAACACTTGACCCGACACAGTTCGGCTTTGTTAAGGGCCAATCATGCCTACTAAACCTGGTTGACTTCTTTGAGACAGTCACCAAGGCCATAGATGAGGGAAAGGGGGTTCACACAGCCTACCTTGATCTCGCCAAGGCGTTCAACACCATTCGTCACTCGGGTATTATAGAAAAACTCACCAGCCTGAACATAAACCCCTACGTCACAAGATGGGTTGCGAACTGGCTTACAGACAGAACTCATACGGTAAGAATAGTGGGCTCCAGGTCCGACTCTGGTCACAAGTGGTGTCCCACAAGGCTCGGCCCTGGGACCCCTACTGTTCGGCATATATTTTTCAGAAGTACAGGCAAACACAGGAGGACTATGGCTAACCAAGTTCGCCGATGACTGCAAACTAGGAGCCATAATTGACTCTCAGGCTGACACGGACATCCTTCAAAAAGGCCTTACTAAGGCGGACACCTGGTGTCAAAGTCATGGCTTCAAGCTAAATGCCAAAAAATGCATAGTCATCCTGTTTGGGAAAAACAAAACACCCACGAATTACCACATAGGCGGCAGCCCCCTTAATATAGAAGAGGTAATAAGAGATCTGGGGACCCAGGTAGATAGTAATCTCTCCTTTGACAATCATATTGCCAAAGTAGTTAGGAAATCCTTCTATGTGGCCCATCTAATTACTAAGGGGTTCGCATCTAGAAATAAAGAGGTTATAGTGCCCCTCTACTCGTCACTCATCAGACCCATCGTAGAGTGTAATGCCCCATTTGGGATGTACCTCACAAGACACTTCCAACAGCTGGAAAGACCACAAAAGCACCTCACCAAGAGGATTACTGGCCTCAAACGCATGTCCTATGCAGCCCGACTGAAAAAACTCCGGCTGTACTCAGTGGCATATCACTTACTCAGATGTGATCTCTGCCTGATTTACAAAGCCATGTCCAACTCAGCATTGATGGACATACTCCACCTAAAGAAATCCAAGTCACTGCGAGCCACTCGCTCTAGTGAGCTAAACCTTGCCACAACAATAAATAGAACATGCTGGAGGGCTAGATTCCTGTCACAGAGACTCCCCATGCTTTGGAACAAAATTCCTAACTACATTAGGCAGAGCCCCTTACTAACACTCTTTAAGAGAAGCCTTGACGACTGGATGGGTAACAGAAAATACACCCCTGGGATCACTTCATTGGCTGTGCTTGACAGAGGCTCAGTTAATTAATCAATGGGGCGGCGAAAGCCGGCACACTCTGGCTAGGCTTAAAAATGCCCTCTGGCAGATAGCCTATTACCTACCTATGAACTGACTGCAATTGTAAGTTCTTAGCACTTCCTCTAACAACCCCCCACCGAGAGTTTGTGTAATCTGACCTGCAGTATGCTAAAAAGGCTTGTTGAAAACCTTGCCTCTAGCTGAACATGTGACTTACAGAGTACTAAAATGTAAACTAACTTCTGTAGCAAAAATCTGAGACAGTGCCCCTTTAATAAAAATTGTGGGAGAAATAATCAGCTTTCAACTGGGAATATTTTTATAGGTGAGGACTGAAATCTGATTTGCAATATTGATGTATCAGGGGACCTAGAAATTTATGAAAGTATTTGGTATGGAAGATGTGAATTCAGTTCTAGGAACTTGTGCAGAATTTACATATTATTCCACAAGGTACAGTAACTGGGCTAGACTAGATTGAAATTGTATTTCACAGGAACATGTACATTTAATTGAAAGCATCAACTCACATCCAGTAACATTTTTTGATCATGCAGCTATAAAAACTAAGAAACAAATACAGGGTAATGAAGTAAAAATAAGACACCTACCTATTTAAAACAGGAATTTAAGGAAAAGGTTGTGGAAATTATTTGAGAGTTATTAGGGAAAATGGAAATATCTTTAGAAGTTATAGCCAGTGATTGGGATACAGTGAAAATGGAGATTAAAATAAGGTCAAAATAAAAGCAATAGAGAGAGATGGTTAAGAGGTAATGGAAATTACTTAGAGGGGCTGACAAAGATTAAAGTATTGAAGAATAAGAGAAATCTCACAGAGCAAGAGGAGTAACAAATGCAGAGTGCTAAAGAGAAAATAATGGAATATCCAGATATTATGCATGAGTTTAGAAAGCATGTAGTTAACCAGCTATTTTTTTTCAATAACAACTCCAGTTTAGCACAACGACTTGGGCAACAGAGCCACACTTAGGGAACCTATAACAAGAAAAATAACCAGAGGTACTGCAGAGGTTTAAGATGTTCTGGAAATTTTATGAAAGTTTGCGTAAAGCAGAGATGTGTGGAAATCAAGAAAGTCTACAAATGGAAGTATTTATGGAATACTTAAATTATGCTAAGGTTAGACAAGGCTCAGCAACTAACAGTTAAGATAGGAGGTGATGAGATAAAAGTACTGAAGTCAGTCTTCAGTAAAGTCTCCAGGAATAGATGGTATTCCTGTGGAAGTTTGGAAATTAGAAGAGAAGAACGCAGTAAAGATCTGGAAGATTTTTAACAGTATTTTAAAAGGAGGGGGGAAGCACCAACGTTTTTGAAGAATGCTGTGGTGGCTGTGTTACCTAAAGATGGCAAAGACTGTTCAGACTCAGCTTCATATAGACTAATTTCAATTTTAAACCATGATCATAAATTGTTTGTCTATGCTAGTTAAAAGAATGAAAAAGGTTTTGCCAAAATTGATAGAAATGGATCAGTATCTTTTTGTCGAGGGGAGGCAAACATTTGACAACATTAATAGAACAGCCTGTAATCCCAGAGTTATTTGGGATACCAAAAACAAGTAAAACTGTTGTTAACCCTCCATTCCGACCAATAGTTTCCGCAAGGGGCTCAAAAACAGAGCCCCCTGCAGCTTGGGTTGAAAGGAAGGTGGGGGTTTAGTTAAGGGGGTTCCACACATTATCCGTGATTCTTGGCACTGCCTTGAAAGGCTATCTAAATATCGCCATTCAATAGATGATTCTATTAGTATTGACGTGGTTAATCTATTTTCAGTCATTCCTCATTCAATTGGTATAGAGATGTTCAAGAGCAGTATTCACCATTTGTCAGATATGGATATGGGGGAGATTGAAATAATAGTACAATTCATGGATATTATTCTTAAAAACAATTTTATCGTGTTTGAATATGAAATATTCCACCAGATATCGGGGGTAGCTATGGGGGCAAAATGTGCCCCCATTTTTGCAAATTTGGTTTTATTCAATTGGGAAAGTAGACATGTATTAACTTCCAAATTTGCTCAATATATTTTGAGTTACAATAGATTTTTGGATGACATCCTGATTTTATGGAAAGGGAAGGCTGAGGAAGTTATTGAATTTATTGAATTTTTGAATGGGACGACTAGTTTTCTGAAATTCACGTACAAGTGCGAGTTGAAATTCATTAACTATCTGGACATCAGGTTCAGTGTGGAAAATGGCATTTTGCAAAGTTCCATCTACAGGAAAGAATCGTATTCGAATAGTTTGTTGTTTTTCACTAGTGACCATCCCCTATTTCAAAAACGTAGTGTGGTGAAAGGACAGATGGTGAGAATTTCAAAGTTGACCAGTGAGGAAAGCAAATTTAAAGAAGAAATGTATACTTTAATTGGAATGTTTCTGGAGAGAGGGTACCCCCTTAAATTGTTAATAAAAGTGAAGAAGGAGGTAGAAAAGAAAAGATGGAATAATTTTCAACCGATATTGGTTATGGAAAGCTATTTACAAGTAGACAAATCAAATGGGACGGAGTCTAGAACTATGGGCATGGTTTTACAATTTAGTAATAGAACATCTGAAGTTATAGGATTTATTAATAAAGGGTGGGACATTATTTTTGACACGAATATGTTTTCATTTATAGGCACTAAGGCAAAAATAATGCACAGTAGGGGTAGCAATATTAAAAATATATTGGAGGCACACCATGTGGGTTTTAGTAAAGGCTCGTACATGTCTAAGTGCGAGAATTGTAGGTATTGTAGGTATATCAATAATGGACCCTATGTGGACATTGGTGGATTTGGGGTTTCGGTGAAGTGTCCAGGAAAAAGTAATTGTAATTCTAAAAGAGTGGTCTATGTGGCCACTTGCCTTTCCTGTCCTGGTTTTTATATTGGGAAGACCACCCGTAGATTAAGGGACAGGATTGGTGAGCATTTGAGAGCTATTAAAAATAAGGATCCACACAATGCCTTATATTTGCACTCTAGACAGTGTATGAATTTTAGTAAGTTTTTATTCTTTGTCATTGATAAAATTACTGACAATAAGTGAGGTGGAGATTGGGAGTCCATTTTAGAGGCACATGAGTCCCTGTGGCAGATACGGACTAATGCAACGAGTCCGCTAGGACTCAATGACTTTATTTCTATAAAGCCATTTTTAAAAATAAAACAGGGCAGAATTGTTTAGTTTTATATAATAAGAATTGTGTAAGTTTATTTTTCATTTTCCATTTTTTGTTTATACATATATACAATTGTATTTTTATGTATATTTTTTTAGCACATCCTAAGTACCATCAAGTAATGAAAATATAATTAATTTTTATATGAAATATTAATTTATACATCATTGTACATGAATGCTTAGTGAAGGCAATATATATTACATGCACCAATGAAAAACAAAGTTTTATGTGTACTTTGATGCGTTTTTACTGTGGGGGCATGGTTGATTATTTGACCAGCCTTTTTGGTAAATCAGGCAGTTGTTAAAAATCAGTTTATTGTGTTTTAAGTGATTATTAACTGGATTGAGTGATTGGTTAATTAATGTAAAGGAAGTTGTATAAAAGGGGAGAATGTATTGTAAATGAACAACTCTGAAGATGCCTATGGTTTTTTAACCTTGGCGAAAGCGCTTAGTTCGTGGATTTATGGAATTTTTATGTGAAAACTTGTTATTGAGCATTAAACCGTTATTGGCTTCATAGTTTCGGTGGAATTTTTGTTTTTTTCTGTTTTGCTGGTCATTGACCAGTTGCATTGTGTTTAATAGAACACTGATGATCCTGAGAAAGTGTTGATGGGTCTTGATGCAGAGAAAGCCTTTGGTAGAGTAAACTGGGATTTTATGAGTTAGGGCATTGGAAGCATTTGCATTCCCTGATACAATAATAAGGTTAATTAGAAGGGTATATGAAAGATCGGAGGTAAGAATTAAAGTGGGAGGGTTTCTCTCAGATGCACTGTGTTTGAACAGAGGAACCAGGCAGGGGTCCTCTTTCCCCTTTGTTGTTTGCTATATTTAAAACCATTGGCAAAGAAAATAAAGGACTCAGAAATCCAAGAATATTATTGATATGATAGTCAAGAAAAAGTGGCTTTATTTGCAGGTGATACTATTTTGTACCTGATAAATCCAGAAAAAGGACATTTCAGTGTTGTAGAACAGTTTGAGACAATTTCAGGTATTTTCAAGGTATAAAATTAATGAAGATAAAACAGTGGCTGTAGCCGTTATGTACCCACACACAAATTGGTTCAGCAATACCCATATTTATGTGAACACAATTAGATGAAGTATTTAGGAGTATGGATTAAAAAGGAACTTCTGTTACGACAGCTAAGGATGTGTGAGGAGAGACTAATCAAAGGATTATGCAAAAGTTAAGAAACTGGAAACTCATTTGGATAGTATGATACAAGCAGTGAAAATGTTTTTAGTCCCTTTTGGCTTGTTTATTGGTCAGGCATACCTTTATCAACCTGAGGAGAAGATGTGGACAATAAACAATTGAAGGAATTTGTCTGAAAGAGAAAGAGGGCAAGAGTTAAGAGGGGTAAGCTGATCCTTCCAGTAGAACAATGTGGTTTAGGTTTACCTAATTTGAAGGGATATTTTAGAGGTACACAGTTAAGGCTCAAATATATAACACAAGCAGATGGTTATAATTCAGAGTGGAAAAGGATGATGATAAAGCAAGGGGAAGGTCAAGAAGTAGAGAGAGAGAGAGTGGGATTTTGAATGCAGATCCTTAAACAGAATAGCAACCATAGAGAATATTATATTCATAAAGTATCTGAAAGCATTTTAAGAACTAAGCCAGTGCAAGAATGGAGAAAGGAGATCTGCCAATAGGGATGACTGCAAGTAGAGGTACAGAAAGTAGGTAAGAGGTGGCTGGAATTTACTGAAGAAACTTTGCAAAGGAACCAAGTTACAACTCAAGCAGGAAAGGTAGTAGAGTGGCATGAGGCCAAGAAGGCATTTGGATTGCGGACTAGAGACTGCCTTCCCTACCATGTCTTGATCTCAGAGTACAGGCAAAGAGAAAGGGCTGGGGGGTTATGTGAAAGACCCGCTCTGATAGAGTATTTGTTGACTCTGATAATTAGTAGGGCATATAAAATATTGCATGATAACTATAAGAATCAATCAGAGGATGTTAGAAAGGATTGGGAAGAGATACCATAAAAGCAGTGTACAAAAAAACAATGTGAAGACGCATGTATGGCTCCCAAGTATGCACCCAAGTGCAAAAGGTTTAGGATCTTTGCTTGGAAATTTTTCATAGGTATTTTATACCTCAAGCAGACTTCATTTTTTTCTTCAGGTAGATAGCTACTGTTGGAGGGAGATGGAGAAGAAAGAGGTAACTGGGAACATATATTTTTGGAGTGTAATGTGTTGGCAGATTTTAAAAATCAGAAGTATTGGTTGAACGAATGGCTGTAAATAAGGAAATGATTATTTTGAGCTGAAATACAGTATTTGAAGTGCCTAGACTTAGTAAGAAGGCCTTACTAAGTTTAATTCTGTTGGCTGCCAAAAAGCAAGTATTAGAAAGTGGAAATCAATGTCTGCACCAACTGTATTTGCGATATTGAGTCTTATAAAAGAGATAAAATAACTGGAAAAGGGAAGGAGCAGATTACATAGAAGTATGTAGAAATTATGAGAGCAATAAATTCATAATAATGTCCATGAGGAAGAGGAATGAGATTTAAGTTAAGGCAGGAATTCAGCATTTTGTAATGTTGGACTGATGACAGTAGCATATAAAATATATGTAATGCATACTGTATTTAATGGAAAAATGTTAACATTGTTTTTCTTTTTTATCAATGTATGTTTGCCTATGTCTTAAGTGATACTCTAATAAAAGTGTTTAAAATCAAGAACCTCACGTTAGACAGATTAGCTAGTTCAAATGGAACAAATTATAGCTTCTGTAACACAAAATTAAGACCTCAAGAAGGGGCCACCATTTTTCTTGGAGCCCTCTTAAGCATAACCCCTTTCAAGAACAGTTTGACATGGGACTGCATTGAACGAGGAGGATCTGTGGGCAGACGTGCTAAAATGACCAATAAATGAAAATTGATGGAGGAATAAGAAATGCTATAATATACTAACTCTCACAAATATTGTAGAACCAGATAACAGGTAGCCCTGAATGGGTGCTGGTAATGCTTTTGGCACCAACTAGAAAACATTTTTCATTTGCTAATATATAATTTTCTGGTAGCAGGCTGTCTTGCCTCCATTAGTACCTGCTGCACATCCTAAGTAAACATGTGCCTAAAAGGAATTAAGATCCTAACATACAGCCAGTCATTTGAAGTTGATTGATGTCTGGGTGTATCAAACTTCCTTTGTCTTGTGTGAGTAGTTCCAGGCTGTGATTAAGCTTATGATGATTGCCCCTGGCCATTTCCAAAAGAAGGGAGATCCACAGTTGCTTGGACCAGAAGGGAAACGCCACAGTAATCTTGGGAGACTCCTGAATCTTCAGAAGTAGCCTGAATGTTAGCAGAAACGGTGGGAAAGCATACAGGAACATTCCTGTCCAAGTAAAAGAAAATTAAATAATGAAACATCTGTCTTCCAGGCCTTCTTGCATGGAGTTCTGGAACAGATTGTTCAGAGAGGAGGAAAAGAGGTTTGCTTGAGGAGCTCCTCACCCATGGCTCCAATCATGGAAGACCCCCCATGATCTAGTTTTCATGTGAGAGTCTGACTTGGTCCTGCTCTGCTGGTCTTCCACATAGTTTTGCTTTTATGAAATGTAGGACGCCTGTAGAGTGAGATTGTGCTGTGAAGCTGTATCCTAACCCAACATGTATAGTCTGCAAAGGGGATATGACCTGGTTACCCCTTGCTTTGTTTATATACCATGTAACTGTGGTATCGTCTGTAACCACTTGAAGAGATCCCGAGAAATAAAGTTGGTTCAGAGAGGTGAGTGGCTTGATCAGGGCAAGAATCTCCTTGACATTTATGTGCTTACATCTGTCCTTGGTATCCCACACTCCTTGTGCTGATAGCCCCTTGAAACTGCTCCCCAAGCGAAATCCGAACTGTTTGTGGTGACTGACTGCTTTGGAGCAAGGAGGAAGAGTTGAAGACCTGGATTTCTGGATAGTTGTAGTCTCCACCAAAAGCTTTCTGTTCTGACAAACGCCAGCATTGGGATTTGCAAAGATAAGGGGTGCTGGGACCTATGAGAGTTCAGATACCACTGTATCTTTCTCATGTAGATCATTGTCAGGGGGTATTATGAGAATCATAATTTTTTGCTTCTGGTTCTTCATATATCCTCCTAATTAACCTTATTATTGTATCAGGGAATGCAAATGCTTCCACTGCCCTATTCACAAAATCCTAGCTTACTCTGTCAAATGTTTTCTCTGCGTCAAGACCCACCAACAACAGTGGTATTTTCTTACATTCTGCATCCGTCTGGATCATCAACGTTAATGTTGTCAGATGTTTCCCCTCCCCTCCACTAAACCACATTGATCCAGATCTATCAATTTTGGCATCACTTTTGCCATTTTTTTAGCCATTAATAGACATAAACACGTTATAATAATGGTTTAGGATTGAAATGGGCCTGTATGAAGCTACATCTGATGGGTCCTTTACCCTCTTTAGATATTACAGCCACCACTGCTTTCTTCCTGGATGTTGGTCTTTCTCCTTGTCTTAAAATACTGTTAATCAAACCTTCCAGATCTTTATCAGTATTTTCCCTTCTCGCTTCCAAACTTTGACAGGAATACCATCTATTCCTGTGGACTGCCCTGTGGATTTGGTTATACATCACCATTTTTATCTCCTCCTATCCTTACTATTAGTGATTGAACCTCATCTGCCTCTAACCTTGGCATATTTAAATCTTCCATGAACATTTTCATTTGCACCTTTTCTTGATCTCCATATTTCTTTGCTTTATACAGACTTTCCTAAAATTTGGGAAATGTTTCTAGTACCTCTGTAGACTCTCTTTGTTACAGGCTCCCTAAGCTTGGCTTCGGCCCTTTCTACTTCATGTTGCTTGAGTCACTGCCCTAAAAGTTTTTGTGCTCTGGCGTTATTATCAAAAAACAGTTGCTTAAAAGCAATCTTTCTAAACTCATGCATATTATCTAGGTAATCCTTTATTTTCTGCTTAGCATTCTGCACATGTTCTTCTGAAATATAAGTTATGTCTAGCCTAGCCCAGTTTTGTATCTTGTAAAATAATCTGTGAATTCACTACAAACTCCTACTACTGAATTCACATTTTCCATGCCAAATGATTTCATAAATTTCTTCAAAATCTATCCTCCTTTATCTTCTCTTCTGCCCCCAGACACATCTTCACTGCTGCAAATCAAATTCCATTCTCCACCTATAAGTAATATTCCCTGTTGAAAACTAATTATATTTGCCAGAATTTTCTTAAGCTCCATTATAGCAGTTTTAGGTGGAATGCAAATACATGCCAGTATAATTTTCATCCCTTGCCAGTAGTCCCTTAGTACTGCAAATCTACAATGATTATATTTTGTATCCTCTTCTATCACTGATGGAGCTACTCTTGGAATTTAATATACTCCTCTTTTCCTTTGTTCCAGGTATTCAGCTGAATAACTGTCCTGAAAACCTTTCTTTATCAAATTCACATATTCAGAACTTTCCAAATGTGTCTCCTCTAGCATAGCTATTTGCATTCTAAATTTTTTATATAGTTCACTACTCACTTTTTTTTTATATATCTGTGAGACCATTGACATTTAAGGATAATAGTGAAAGTGTCATTGTGTTAAACCGTTATTATTCTCACAATTTATTTGTAGCAGCTTTTTTGTTAAGTATCTAGTTCTGGCTTTTGTGTTACATGCACACACTGGTTGGCAGGCTGATCTTTTATACAGTTGTTTCTTGTCATACCCCTTTGAGACAATGCCACATCTTAAAACTTTTTATTTTGTTGACGGCCCTCAAACAAAACAACAAGTACACCCCTAAAACTTATTGACTTAATACTAATACAAAACTATGTACATTTTCAAATGTTAAAGTTTTACCCTCCTAACAGGAACAATTGTCACAAACTGACAGCCGCACTGACAGACTTGGATTAACCTAAAAGGAATGTTATCCAAGCTAAGATACATGGTACAGCCTGTGCTTCTGCTAAGTGCTGCCTAGTTTTATATTTATTGCTCTCACAGAATGAGAAAACACTTGAATACTTTCAGAAAACATTATCTCCTAGCCATAGAAGGAAAGAAGTTTTATGTTTTTATTGCTTTGTATCAGTTTGTCTTCATGTAGGCTTGAGAAACAGATACAGAGTTGCTTCTAGAAGCATTTAATTATTTGCTAGAGGAAAACTTTATTGTATTCATTGTTCTTTTTATTTATTTGTTTTCTCTCAAAACTTGTTACTAGATCAAACCAAGGGCCTTAATCCAGTCATTCCTCTATGGAAGAATGCGAAAAAGCACATCAGATTTTCGTGTATCATACTCTTTTGACCAGACTTTTCTTCTTTTTATTAACATTGCAGTGCTTATATTTCTTAAAACTGTACAAGGAGAAAGGGGAAAAAGGAAAAAAAAACAGGGGCACCTATTTACTGTAGTATCCAAAGTACTCTTGAAAATAACTCTCTCTTGAATTTTGTGAATTTTTGTTTGTGCTAGATCACCAAGATAAAGACAAATCCAGGAGTTCTTCCTTTTATTACCCCTGCTTTGCAAAAGGTCTCAGCAGATGCTTCATACATTATCCTGGGGAGTTTATTTAAAGGGTTTTAACATACAGGGACTATGGTTAAAAGAGAGAGAGAGAACACATATAAGAAATTAAAGCATTGCTTTTTGCTCTTCAGTCATTCCACCCATGGTCCCCACTAATTCTTCACATTTAACAGACAAAACCACGGTAATGTGGTATGCCAGCAAACAGCATGGTACAAAGTTATACCACCTGTGCAGATTGGCAATGATTGCTTGGGACACAGGTATTCATCAGTCTTTTTTGTTCTCTAAGCAATTTATATTCCATCAGAACAGAACATTTTCACAGACCACCTGAAGAGATCTTGGGCAGGCCATCACAAATATCTGTTAAATAGATGTTAAATAGATCTTCCTTTGCATTGCCCACCTGTGGGGCACCCTCAAGATAGATCTCTTTGCTTTTACTCTGGACACTTAAAATCAGACTGTTTTTCTCCTGGGTTCCTTGCAAGGAAGCCTAGAGAATGGATGCCTTCTCCTTTTCATGGAAAGTGGAACTCATGTATGCCCTTCTGCTCATGTAAATGGCCATCTGAAAATTTCAGAACAATAATTCCAGACTGCATTTGAAGACCCCCTTTTGTTCAAGACAACATTTTTTCTCCCTTCTTTTTTATTTAGCTGAAGACAATCACCACAAACTTCCCCATGGGATGGACATGCTAACACAGCAAAGGGCTGTCTAATTCATAGGTTTATAGGTAGGTACTACGCTATCTGCCCAAAGGCATTTATAAGCCTTGCCGGAATGTGTTGACTTTGCCGCCCCCTTCGATTAGTTCCCTGTGTCTCTGTCCAGCAGAGCCATTGAAGTGATCCCCAGGGTAAACCTTCTGTTTCCCATCCACTCGACAAGGTTTCTCTTGAAGAGGGTTAGCGAGGAGCTCTGCCTAATGTAGATTGGAATCTTGTTCCAGAGCATGGGAAGGCTCTGGGACAGGAATCTATCCTTCCAGCACGTCTTATTTATTGTTGTGGTGAGATTTAGATCCCTAGAGCGTGTGTCTCAAGCAGATATGGTTTTCTTTAGGTGGAGCATGTCCCTCAATTCCGGGTTGGACATGGCCTTGTATGTCAGGCAGGGATCACCTCTGAGTAGGCGGTATGCAACCGAGTGCAGCTGGAGTTTCTTCAGTCGAGTTACATAGGGCATCTGTTTGAGGCCAGTGATCCCTTTAGTGAGGTACTTCTGTGGTCTCTCCAGCTGTTGCAGGTGTCTTGTAAGGTACATCCCAAATGGGGCGTCGTACTCTATGATGGGTCTGATGAGTGATGCGTAGAGGGGCACAATGACCACTTTTGATCTGGATGCAAACCCTTTTGTGATTAGGTGGGCCACATAGAAGGATTTTCTAACTACTTTGGCAATGTGATTATCAAAGGAGAGGTTACTATCTATTTGGGTCCCCAGATCCCTTATTACGTCTTCCATATTTAGGGGGGGGCTCCACCTATGTGGTAGTTTGTGGGCACTTTGTTTTTTCCAAAGGGGATGACTATGCACTTTTTGGCCATGGTTTTGACACCAGTTATCTGTCTCAGTGAGACCCTTTTGGAGGATATCTGTGTCTGCCGGAGAGTCAGTTATAGAACCTAGTTTGCAGTCTGTGAACTTGGTCAGCCTTAGTCCTCCTGTGCTTGCCTGTACCTCTGAGAAGTATATACCGAACAGGAGGGGTCCTGGGACTTAGCCCTGGGGAACGCCTCTTGTAACTGGTTTAGAGTCAGACCTAGCTCCTGCAACTCTTAACATGTGGGTTCTGTCCGTGAGCCAGTTAGCAACCCATCTCCTGATGTAGGGGTTTATGTTCAGGCTAGTGAGCTTGTCTATGATACTTGAATGGAGAATGGTGTCATAGGCCTTTGTGAAGTCTAGGCAGGCTGTGTGGACCACCTTTCCCTCGTCTATATCCTTGGTAACTCTCTCAAAGAAGTCCACCAGGTTTAGGAGGCATGATCTGCCCTTAACAAAGCTGAACTGGGTAGGGTCCAGTGTTTGGAGGTTCCCAATGTCTCTCTTATGAGATCCATGATGATGAGCTCCATAGCCTTGCAGACCAAGCTTGTCATGCTTATAGGGCAATAGTTCCTGGGGTCTGTTGTGGTTCCACCTTTGTAGAGCATGTGAAGATTGAGTAGAGATGGGTGAAGGCTGCCAGCCTAGTCAAATAGAATTTGGTACATATTTCTCTTATTTGTAAATACTGTGAATGTGTTGAACTTAAAACAATGTGGCAGCATTGCCATCTGCTGTAAAGAAAGCTAAGTCAAGCAGTTCTTGTTGGTCCTTTGAAATTAAAATTATTTCATCACTGCCTTTGATGTTTTACAAGCCGGCTCCAGTCTGGCTGGATGGGGGCTTCCTGCCTATTGTTTTAAGGTTAAAGTTCATGAACAGAATTTACATGTGGAATGTCCTTTATTGCTCTAAGTGTAAAAGAATGTAAATGCAATTAATGTGTAGCCTGGGAACTCCAGGAAGGGTGAAAACGATGGTCAGTTTTATCAGAACTGGAGTTTCAATTTAAACCGTGAAAACCAGAGATTGTTGAGCATTTTGTCTTGAAATCCAACCTACAGTACTGCCTGCTCTCTTAAGTAAGTTATTTTAGAAGCATGTTTTCTTGTAGCAATAGCTAGGAATTAGAAAAAGATTAGACTGTGTTTTTTCTGTTATGTCAGAACTGTACTACTGAATTATTTTAAGTTTCTGTGTGATATCTGAACTCTTGAATAGCACTGTGGTGTGGTAGTATTATCTTGAGTTTTTAGTATTTCTTATTAAATATTTTTAATCCCTTTTCAACTGTGGCGGGTTTATGTAGAGATAAATCAAGCTCTAGAGTACATTGCATGTTTATAAGTGATCCTGTAATAAGCCCTTCCAATAAGCCTTAAGACTGCTTAGTTACACTGCTATTGGATAATGATATTACCCAGTAATAATTGCACACACTTTTAAGGGCCTTTGGTTAGCTGATAATTATTAGCTGGTGGTGGCAGCAATTACTACCGTATAGTCTGGGTATAGGGGCACAGCTGGAGAATCTGTCAGCCTTTCCCGGGAGTGTCTGTGAAGTTGTGTAAATGCTTCTCAAAGTGTGTGTCAGCTACTTGGGCAGGGACACGAAGCACTGGTTGGACAGAGAGGGTACTGGAGGTTAGCTTGCTAGCTAGGCTGAGATCTGGACCCTATAGCTGTACCAGTGGGGAGTCTTATTGGGGACCTGGGGAGCAAGGGAGCGACCAGCCTGGACTGACTGTGATCTTTGTGTGCTCTTAAGGGAAATTGCACTTTACTGTGTGTATTTGTTATCCTTTCCTCATATATGAGACACCCTCTCTGGTGTTAGTGGTGAGGATTGAGGCTCCTTGATTGCTGGGCCAGGGCACTGGCATCACATGTGGTTTGTAGTGGTTGGGATATCCACATCACATATTAAGTAGTTGGCAAATACTAATTGGCTTGTAGTGGTGTGGGTAGAGTGAATCCTGTAGCTTATGTACAGTGATCTCTGAAGGTGTTTTGTACTCTAAATCAGCCACTCAGTGAATACTGAGAGTTCAGATCACAATTGTTTTATTTATTTTGTTAACTTAGACAGGGTGAGCAGGCAGCATATCAGCAGAGGAGTATGGAAAGCTGACAAGGAGCCAGCTGGTGGAGAAGGGCCAGGCTAGGAGACTGGTGCATGGAAACCTGACTAAAGCAGATCTGATTGTAGCCTTGGTTACAGCTGCATCAGAAAACAGCATCCAGGAGGACAGTCAGACTGGCAGTGGGAGATACAATATCCTCTGAGAATTAACAGTTCGACCTTTCTGCGAAGGACAATTAGACTGGCAGTGGAGATACAATATCCTTGGAGAATGGACTGCTCAACCTTTCTGCAGTGGACTTAAAAATACAGCTGGAGCTAAAGAGACTTGAGTTGGAGGCCAGGCGTTTGGAGATAGAAGCCAAAGAAAAGGAGTGTCAGAGGAGGTATGAGAGGGAAATGCTGTCTCTTCGCCAGAGTCATAGAGGTAATGGGGAAGGGAGTAACTGGACCCCAGAAGCACAACAGGTCGGTAAATTTCTTCTGCAATTTAAAGAGGGGGCTCATTTTGAAAGTTTCATTCATATGTTTGAGAGGGTGTGCAAACAGTATAGTGTTGACCAAAGGCTCTGGGTATGGTTCCTGACCCCCTTACTCCATGGTAAAGCTTTAAATACATTGGCTAAAATGCCTGACTCTGTCTGTTTTGATTATACTGCTGTAAAAAAATGTCTTTTAGAATGTTTTAAGTTAACACCTGAAATGTTTAGGAAAATGTTTTGTGAGCATAGATGCAAGGCAGATGAAAGTGTGTATGAATATGTTGCTGAACTGAGCATTTATTTTCATAGCTGGGTGAGTGGATGCCAGGTCACCACTTTTGAAGAGCTGTCAGACCTTTTGCTTTGGGAACAAGCCCTTAGCACTTTGCCTGAGGACATGAGGATCTGGTTAGCTGATAGACAATGTGCTACTTCAGATGAGTTGGTGAAGAAGGGAGACCTATACCTAGCAAGCAGGGCAGCCCTGCACAGGAAGGGGACCCCCAGTACTGCTCATGGGTCTAAAGGAATCCATGGTGGGCAACACAGACTATCCCAACAGAATCTGCCAGTAGCAGGGGAAGCCACTAGTCCAGGTATACTTCCAAGAGCTATGGTTAAATGTTTTGAATGCAACCAGTGGGGCCATGTGGCATGCAGGTGTCCACAGAGGCAAGGTGGGGAACCAAAGGTGAGGGGGCCAGTAAGTGGGAAAGACAAATTGCCAATAGTAGGTTGTCTTGAGACAAAAGGGGTACTAAACTACCATCCTGCAGATGTCCTGAGAGGGAAGGAACTGGATGAGGCAGTACCATGTGCTTATGCAGTTACATGCAGTGAGGCTAGGAGACAAGCATGTGGGTCTGGTGGCCTGGGGGGGAGACAGACAGACTGCATGCTTGCAGCCCGGACTGGTGAGGTTTTTACTTCAGGGAGGGTGCTACTCTGTAGCAGTGAAACTGAAGGTGAGCCACAGCTGCTTGTGGGTACTGATGTTCCCTTGGACAGGGTAACTGCAAAGGTAGAGGTGAGTAGCAGTACCCAGGCTGACAGTGAGGCACTACTGTCAGAGGATGCCAGACTTCCTGTGGAAGGGGAGCTGGTAAGGGTTACAAGGAGAGAGTTGAGACAGGCTCAGCTCTCAGACTCTACATTGCAAGGCTTGAGGCAGGTAGCTAGGGAGGCACCTGATTATCAAGGAAAGGGGGATCTGTATACTGGGACAGAGGGTACTATGCAGACACTGGACCCCTGAAGGAGGGCTAGAAGGTGAGACAGTACAGCAGTTGGTAGTGCCTAGAACCTACCATCTGGCGCTTCCAGCCATAGCCCATGATATTCCATTTGCAGGTCATATGGGCACAAAACATACAAAGAGACGTATTGTGCAAAACTTCTATTGGCCTGGAATTTCCAGAGATGTAACAGGGTACTGCAGCAGTGCCAAAAGGTAGGCAAGGCAGGAGACAAGGTGAGAGCTCCTTTGATGCCTTTGCCTGTGATTGAGAAGCTATTTCAAAGGGTAGCTATGGATATTGTGGGTCCTCTGAGTACCCCAAGTTCCACAGGAAGAAGTATATCCTAGTGGTAGTGGATTATGCTACATGATACCCTGAGGCAGTGGCTTTGTCCTCCAGTGAGGCAGAGAAGGTGTCAAATGCTTTGTTAGAGATTTTCAGCAGGGTAGGTTTCCCAAAAGAAATACTGACTGACCGAGGTGCCAGTTTCATTTCAGACCTGCTGGCTTGTATGTGGAATTCCTGTGGGGTGAAGCACATGAAGAGCACCCCCTCCCCTCCCCAGACTAATGGTCTTGTTGAGAGGGTAAATACTACAATCAAGTCCATGCTACGGGCAGATCAGTTTAAGAGGGAGTGGGACAAATAGCTCCATCTGTTGTTTGCTTACAGAGAGGCTCCCCAGGAATCCACGGGTTTTTCACCCTTTGATTTGCTGTATGAGCATAGGGTGAGGGGATGTCTAGATTTAATTCGAGATGAGTGGGAAGGTGAGTGCAAGACTCACAAGGAGTCTATTGTGGCATATGTCCTAAACCTCAAGACAAGGCTCAGAGAACTCATGGGCTTGGCCCATGAGAACCTGTCAGAAGCCCAACAACAGAAAAAGGTGTGGTATGACAGGAATGCTTGAGCTACAGAGTATGCTGTGGGGCAGCAGGTAATGGTTCTCATTCCTGTCAGACACAACAAATTGCAAGCAGCTTGGGAGGGTCCCTACAGGGTGGTAAGAAAGGTAAGTGATGTTAACTACATGGTGGAACTGCTAGACAGATGGCAGGGGCACAAATTCTACCATGTTAACATGATGAAACTTTACCATGATAGGGAGGCCTTTGTGCTGAGCATTTGCAGTGGATTGCGGGAGAAGTCTGAGGGAGATCTGGAGCCTGATCTCCTCAGTGGAAGGGGTAGCAATGTCCCAGCAGTTATCCCCTATCCAGGTTCAAGAAATCCGAGCAGTGTTGCAGGAATTTGGGGACATGTTCACTGGGAAACCAGGTTGCAGAACCAGGTGGATACAGGATCCCAAAGGCCTATTAGACAGGCCCCTTATAGGGTGCCTGAGAGAGTCAGACAGACTCTGAGGGAGGAGGTACAGGAGATGTTGGAACTAGGGGTGATTCAAGAGTCCAACAGTCCCTGGGCCTCCTCAGTGGTGCTGATGCCAAAGAAGGATGGCAGCACCAGGTTCTGTGTGGACTACAGGAAGTTAAACAGCCACACAGAGTCAGATGCTTACCCCATGCCTAGGACACATGAGGCCCTAAAGCAACTGGGTGGGGCTGAGTATCTTACAACCATTGATCTTACCAAGAGTTACTGGCAGGTGCCCTTGACTCCCAGTGCTAGAGAGAAGTCACCCTCCATTTGGCTTGTGTGAGTTCACACAGATGCCCTTTGGGATGAAGAATGCACCAGTGACTTTCCAGAGGCTGGTAGATCATATCCTAGCAGGAGCAGGAGGGTTTGCCCTTGCTTACCTAGATGATATTGCCATCTACAGCCATTCCTGGCCAGAGCACCTTCAGTATGTCATGGAGGTGCTGGGCAAACTACAGAGGGTAGGGTTGACCATTAAGCCGAGCAAATGTCAGGTGGGTATGGCAGAGGTCTCCTACCTAGAACATAGAGTGGGGAGTAGTAAGATAAGGCCAGAACCTACCAAAGTGGAAGGCATTCAGGCATGGACTGCACCTGTTACTAAAAAGTAGGTGAGGGCATTTTTAAGGACAGCAGGGTACTACAGAAAGTTTGTCCCCAGTTGTAGTACCATAGCTTCTCCCCTCACAGTCCTGACCAGAAAGAACAGGCCAGATAAGGTAGTGTGGACCCCAGCATGTGAGCAGGCATTCCAGAAGCTTAAAGAAGCTTTGGGAGGACCACCTCTGTTAGCCAGTCCAGACTACAGCAAAGAATTTGTTGTACAGGTGGATGCTTCAAACCAAAGGGTACGGACTGTACTTAGCCAGATTTCTTCAGAGGGGGAAGAACACCCAGTGGTTTATCTCAGTCCTAGGCTCCAACCTGGGGAGGAATGCTATGCAGCGGTATAAAAGGAATGTTTAGCCATAGTGTGGGCACTGCAGAAACTTCAGCCTTATCTGTATGGAAGGAAATTCACTGTTATGACAGATCACAGCCCCCTAACATAGTTAAACAGAGCCAGCCAGCAAAATGTCAAGTTGCTAAGATGGAGCCTGGGGTTGCAAGCATATGATATGTCACTGCAGCACCGCAGTGGGATTAGCAATGCCAATGCAGATGGGCTCTCAAGACTGGGAATGGGGTGAGTTGCAGTCAGATAGACCTAACCCTCTCAAGTGGCATTTCTCAGTGGTCACTTGAAAAACTAGCTTGAGTTCTCCAGGGCGAGAGAGATGTGAAGATTGGGTAGAGATGGGTGAAGGCTGCCAGCCTAGTCTAATAGAATTTGATAGATAATTCTGTTGTTTGTAAATACTGTGAATGTTGAACTTAAAACAATGTGGCAATATTGCCATCTGCTGTAAAGAAAGCTAAGTCAAGCAATTCTTGTTGGTCCTTTGAAATTAAAATTATTTCATCACTGCCTTTGATGTTTTACAAGCCAGCTCCCTGCCTATTGTTTTAAGGCTAAAGTTAATGACCAGAATTTATATGTGGAATGTCCTTTATTGCTCTAAGTGTAAAAGAATGACGTGTAGCCTGGGAACTCCGGGAAGGGTGGAAAAGATGATGTAATGTTTATCAGAACTGGAGTTTCAATTTAAACAGTGAGAACCAGAGATTGTTGAGCATTTTTGTCTTGATATCCACCTACAGCACTGCCTGTTCTCTTAAGTTATTTTAGAAGTATGTTTTCTTGTAGCAAAGCTAGGAATTAGAAAAAGATTAGACTAAGTGTTTTTCTGTTATCTCAGAACTGTACTACTGAATTATTTTAAGTTTCTTTGTGATCTCTGAACTCTTGAATAGCACTGTGGTGTAGTAGTATTGTCTTGTGTTTTAGTATTTATTAAATATTTTAAAACCCTTTTCAACTGTGGCTGGTTTATCTAGAGATAAATTAAGCTCTAGAGTACATTGCATGCTTATAAGTGATCCTGTAATAAGCCCTTCCAATAAACCTTAAGACTGCTTAGTTACACTACTATTGGATAATAATATTGCACAGTAATAATTGGACACCCTTTTAAGGGCCTTTGGGTAGCTGATAATTATTAGCTGGTGGTGGCAGTAATTACTACCATATAGTCTGGGTATACGTTCACAGCTGGAGAATCTGTGTCAGCCTTTCCCAGGAGTGTCTGTGAAGTTGTATAAATACTTATCTCAAAGTGTGTGTGTTTGTGTGTGTGTCAGCTACTTGGGCAGGGACACAAAGCATTGGTTGGATGGAGAGAGTACTGGAAGTTAGCTTGCCAGCTAGGCTGAGATCTGGACCCTATAGCTGTGCCAGTGTGGAGTCTTATTAGGGACCTGGGGAGCAAGGGAGCGACCAGCCTCAGACTGACTATCATCTCTGTGTGCTCTTAAAGGAAATTGCACTTTACTGTGTTTATTTATTATCCTTTCCTCATATATGAGACTCCCTCTCTGGTGTTAGTGGTGAGGATTGAGGCTTCTTCATTGCTGGGCCAGGGTACGGGCGTCAGAGCGGAATAACCGTTGCTGTGCCCCACTCTATGGCCACGTAGCCTGTGGAGAGGCTGAGTTTGAACAGTGTGTTTAGGTGAGGGGTTAGTTCATCTTTGAGCTTGTGTAGGACGCAGCCTGGGACACCGTCCAATCCCATTGATGCTGTGTTTTTGGCTTTGGAGAGGGCTGTTATAACCTGAGTGTCTGTGATTTCAGGGGCACTACATTCTTCTGGTATGGTTATGGGCCCTTTTGGGGGGTGAGAGGGAGGTGAAGTTTGCACTAAACCTGTCTGCCAGGATGTTGATGATATTCAGTGTATTTTGTGCCATTCTGCAGTGACTTCAAACAGATCTGAGAATTGCCACTTAGATTCTTGACAAAGCTAAATAATGCCTTGTGGTTATCTTTGGAGTCCTTGGCAGTTTTTCTTTCGAAGCTAGCCTTGGATGATTGTATGAGGGATTGTAGTTTCTTGCTGATACTGATCCAGGGATGTCTTCCCTTCTTGGGATTTTACTCTTTTCTGTACTAGTTTTCTCCTTCTGTTGTATAGCTTGTTTATGGCCGGGGTCCAACAGACTGGTTTCCTTTTCTTGGAGGAGTGAGTCTTGGTTTTGCTTGGGATAGCACGATCCATGCATTCTTGTAGGTGCCTGTAGAGTGCATTAGTAAAGGATTTTGTAACTTGGACAACATTATCCTTTGGCATGGGGGCTTTGAAACTTTCCACCTCGGTCTTAAGTAATGTGAAGTTTGCTTTTGAAAAGTTTTTCACAGTGGTTTCTTTGACCAGGTGTGGGGGCGGAATGTGGATATCCAGAGTGATTCGTTTATGGTCAGATTTAACCACCAAGTGGAACACTGGTCGCCCATGTTGGTGGCGACCAGGTCTAATATGTTGTCACCTCTGGTGGGGGTGTTGACCAGTTGATCCAGGTCATTTGAGTTTATAAATGCTAGGAAATGTCAAGCAAGTGAGTTAGTACTTGAGTAGTTCTCCCAGTTAATGTTTGGGTAATTGAAATCCCCCAATATCAGGGTGTTTGGTAGGACATTTGTTTCCCAGTGTTTCCAGAAATGCAGACTGGGGGTCCTGGGACATGGTGGGTGATCTGTAGCAAGCTACAATTTGAATTGCAGTTTTGCCTGTTGTTAGTTGCACATGGATGATCTCTGAAGCATGCCACTAACTTGGAGGTGTGGGTATCCTTGATGAATATGGATACACCCCCGCCTTTTGTATTTCGGTCCTGGTTTTGTGGCCAAAATGTATGGTATGAGTTGTAGCCTGGTAGTGCTGGGGTGCTCTCTGGATCCTTAAACCAAGTTTCTGTTGCTGCACATATATCAGTTTTCTCCATACTATTCTCATCCTCACAGTTTGGATGATAGGCTTTTCATTCCTTTCAGGCACCTATATTCAGAGGATGTGCTACAGATTTTAAAGGAGGCTAGAAAACCTACAACTAGAAAATCATATATTTTGAAGTGGAAATAGTTTACTTTTTTGGTACCAAAAGTATGGGACTGGATCCCTACCATGCAGGAATACCTTGCTTCCTCCGATGTTTGTGTATAAGCAAATACATTGTTTAAAGTATATTTGTCAGCCAATTCAGCATGCCTTCTTATGAAGCTATGTCTTTCTTCCTGTTTTGAGGTTAAATGGTTGTTAAAAGGTGTCCTGCAAATCAGGCCCCTCAGAAAATCCATTCCACCTCCTTGGGACCTGAACTATTTCTAGAAAATTTCGTTTGAAATTAACTTTCTCTTTTGAACGTGCTTCTTCTGAATCCTTTTAGTAAAAGCAATTAATTTTATGGAATTAACCTCTGCTAAAGAGTATCTGACCCTCAGGCTCTCATCTGTTTTTATACAGTACACAAGAGCAAATAATCCACAAAGAAATGCACTCAGGAGGTAGTAACTGGGAAGATGCTCCAAAGTTTAATGGTGCTTCTGGTACCTCCGCAAACAGCCTTCAAGAAATACCATAAGCCACCACCCTTTCCCATTTTATATCAAACTGCTCCAATTAAACAATTAGTCTAATCACACAATTAATATACTAAATAAGCCTATTTAAATAGACATACCCTTATACAAAAAAGTTGTTTCATATTTTAATTTTTTCAATAAATTCCAAAATCATCACATGTACTTGAAAAACATTATAACCTTACACATTTGAATTCACATCTAAATTCATACCTTTAGGTTTTTCCCCTTATGGAAGATGTAAAGTATGTTCTAGGATTAAGAACATTTCAGGTAGGAAGATTAATGGGAAATTACTTTGTTCAGTGGGAAGGTTTTCATGTGTTTCTTGTGGGTGGTTTATATTATAAGGTGTGGGTGCACTCCTGTGAGGTGGTATGTAGGGCAAACTAAGTGTATGGTTAAAATTAGAATTCTTGAACATCTGGGTCACATTAGAAATAGACATTTAGATAGCTCAGTAGTTGAACATTTAGTGTTTTGGCTACTACACCTTATCTTGCTAGAGTTGGGGATTTTTTAGCCAGTTTGTTAGAAATGGCAAGTAGATTTATATTAAATTATAATACTTTAAAACCTAAATGTATGAATTTAGATGTGAATTTCAATGTGTTAGGTTATAATGTTCAAGTATATGTGATGATTTTGGAATTTATTGAAAAACTGAAAATATGAAAACTTTTTTGTATAAGGGTATGTCTATTTAAGTAGGCTTATTTAGTAGATTAATTGTGTGATTAGGCTAAATGTTTAATTGGAGCAGTTTAATATATAATGAGAAAAGGTCGTGGCTTATGTTATTTCTTGGAGGCTGTTTGCAGAGGTACCAGAAGCACCATTAAACTTTAGAGTATGTTCCCAGTTACTACCTCCTGAGTGTATTTCTTCTCATCTTTTTTTTTACCTTATCTGGGCTTCAAGGGTTTCCCTTAGAACTAACCCACCTTTTATGACTAAGGCTGTGTCTGAAAAGACTCTAAATCAGTCTATACATCTTCCTGCTTTTTCTCCGTAACCCTCAAAATAAGGGGGAAGGAGTTCATTTGTTGGATGTACATATAACTAAGATTCTTTATTTGTATGACAGTCATTCTTAACTGTTTTATTGCAGCTGTTTAACATTCCTTCTGCATAGTTTGAACAAACATTCCAGACAGTATTAGTTTGTGAGATGCAGCAAAGCTTTTTATGAATAATAAGTATGCTGCTAAGGATTTCAGTTAACGGTTGTATTCATAGCAGATGCAAAATATCTGTCTAGAAGTAAGAACAAAATGTATGAAATGAAAGTTTTCACCACTAAAATTCACAAGAGTTTAGTAGTAATTTCTGCAGTGTTCACTATCAGACAGCATATTTTTAAAGTTTTTGTCTCTGCTGGAAGCTGTACTTCTAGGCAGTGGTTAATTTCAGAATTTTGTTACATGATTAATTTATTTGTTTAAAGGGTTGATCAAGCTGGGGTAATCTGCAGACAAGAAGGCATCTTTCGAGTCAATTGCATGGATTGTCTAGATCGAACCAATGTAGTTCAAGCTGCCATTGCAAGAGTGGTTATGGAGCAGCAGGTATGTGCATTTCAGTGAAAATAACGTTAAGTTATTGTACAGTCATAATGAAGTATTTGTAGAAGAATTGCATGCCTTTCGTATATTGAATATTTTATATCCAGCATCTCAAACTTCAGTGAAAAACTGAAATTACTTTTAAACACATTTGTCGGAGTAGAAACTTGACTTTTACTGAATTCTTTTAAAAGGCCCCATTGATGCCTCATTGGGTTGCCTTCAGGGTGATCAAACATAGATTCAATAATTGAAATCCTTTAATGAAAGTTACCTCTCGTTACTTAACAGTCTGTACTGAGCTTCTTTTAATTTCTTAAAGAAACGTGTGACATTCAAATGAAAACTTTCCAACTAAAAAATTAGTAGGCAGTAGTTCTTTCTAAACTATGTTTTGTACTTTGGAATAGCAGTATCAAGCTGTCCCCACACAGTTTAGCATTGAACATGTCAAAATCGTAGCTTAAACAAGCAGTGTAATGTCTGATATAAAATAATCATGTTTTGAAAAATATGAACAAATTGCCAAAAATGTATCACTGTCAGATCAAGTAACTCTTTCTAAGCAGAGTTTTTCCTTTTGACTAACTATATTGAACCACCCCCACACAGTAAATAACTCTTTTTCATGTGATTTCTCAGCTAGTTTAAGTGATATATAGTTAAAAGATAAAAGAACCATTTTTCAGCATTGTGAAACAGGGTAATTACAAGTATTATACATTTAGCTGTGATTAAACATGGAAGTTGTAACATCAATATGCATGACCAGCAGAAACCCTGCTGGTGAATGCTGTCCATTACATTGGTAGATAAAGCTACTCTGGCCATTGTACACTAGCCTTAAAACATATAAATACGCTTCCTTTTCTGTGTAAGTCATAGTGTTCTTCTTCCCGTTCATGTTCTGTTACTGTCAGATTAGAGCTGTCTACAGTCTTTGAGAGGCTTTTTAGTATCCATCTTTTGCATTTCTTGATTTAAGATCAGTGTCCTTTATTTTGTATATGGCTGATTCTACACACTTACATGTGTTATTCAGTTGTTGCTCAGGAAACTGCCATCAAAGATGTGGGAAAGGTTAATGTGTATATACGTTTCTGCCATGTATATTCCCTTATTACCTCTGTGAATTATGATCTCTGTTGCAGTGTGTACTCAGAAAAAAAATTTCTGTAAAGATTTTTCTGTACATCTCTTCCTAGGCTGCCATAATTGCTACAGTGCAATTCTGAAAAATTAATTACACCAAAATTGTCCTAAGTTTACAGTATTTTTGTTCAGATACCAGTAAAGGCAACTTGTACTTCTTTTCTATACACATTAAGTGTGTGGTAGCTTTATCTATTTTTTTTACAAAATAATTTTTTTTTTTTTTGTAAAATCTGTCCAAACTCCATATTTTTAACAGAGTCCAACCAGCATGCACCTTCCTCACTTTCAAACACCATTCAGTTGCAGATTTCTATTTTTTTACCATATCTTCCAGTGAAACCAATTGTTGCTTAGTGTAAACCAGCTGATGTAAAACTCGTACAATCTTTTCTTATGTTTATAGGTTCATAGACATTACTAAGCTAACAGTTTGAGCCTTTATAAGCCTATCCAATAAAACCTGATATTATCAAATATATAGCCTCTAGAGGCAAGAGGAAGATATTTGTTTATGCCTTGAGTATCTTGCAGTTTGCCCCTGTCCACAGGGGACATAGGCAGTACCCCAGGTGTGAATTTGCGATTTCCCTTGATCCAAATTTCTTTTGAAGAGGTCCAGTAAAGGGCTCTGTTTAATGTGAATAGGAGCCTAATCCAAATAAGGGTCAATGTCTGACACATATCTGTCTCTCCATTATGTTTTGTTTGAGTGGCTGACTAAGTTTAGATCCCTAGATGTGGTAACCCATGTGTTTTCTGGCATGCTGATGGGTAGCAGCTCCATCAGGGCTTTATTTGTGAGTGCCTTGTAGGTCAGGCATAGGTTACCCCTTAATAGTCGTCAGGAGACAGAGTAAAGGGATAGGGGTTTTAGTCTATCCACATAAGATGTTGTTTGCACCCTGTATTTTCTTTGTGAGTAACCTTTGAGGCCACACCAAACTGCCAAATGGTGCATTGTACTCCGATTTAATGAGGACTGAGTACAGTGGGACTAATTTCCTTGGATCTGGATGTCATAGCTTAACATGTGAGCATCTCCGCTTATGTAGGTCTATGTGTGTGGTCTTTTGTGGGTGTGGTGAGTGATGTGTGTGATTCGCTGACAACCTGTTTGTTGCTTTTTGTGTCTGTATGTAAGAGTCTAGCCTCCAGTGTCAATGTCTAACTGTATCTCTCACATGATGCATTTGTCTGTTCGAGAATTAAGTGGCAGTCAATGTACATAAGGCCAATTGTTACATTGCCTCTGGATGCCTGTTTCCACCAAGCTGGATGCAGAGATAGCAGGAAAGTACCCATCCATGGCTGCAGGTCCTAATGTGCACTAACAAGAGATAGGAGTGAAGGGTGTTTGTAACCGGATGAGGGAAGGGTGCTTAGTTGGTGCAATCTTGTAGCCAGCAGTGTTACTCCGCCCGAAAACCAGATGCTGTCTGAGCAGCAATAGTTCTGGGTGCTATAGTAAGGTAAGGTCAGGGTTGACAGATTTCTGAACGGACAGGTAGAGACCAAAAAAAAGGTCTAAATGTCTTTCATGCAGAACTGCCTGCTGTTCCACATTAAACAGAATTGGCTGGTGTGGATCCCAAGTGTTAAGGAATTTCAAACAGATAACTAATAGTAAGAAACACTAGATAGTGTATTTCAATGCAGAACAGCAGCCCTTACAATAGTTTAAAATGCAACTTTAAAGAAATACAAAAAAGTGCAACCCCCCCCCCACAGTAAATAGTACAGTAAACTCTCACAGTATAATTAAAATAAGTAATGTTTCCAGATGTTTGCATCTGTACAGGGCACTGGGATAGCGAGTAGCTCTCTGCACATCTGCTGAATTTATACCAACACTAAAAATATAGAAAACTGACTACTGAGCCCTCTGGCCAATAAAATGACTACACTTAGAGCCTTTTTCTGTACTTCCCAACTCAGATAGACCAGGTAAGCACATAGTGCCACTAGCTGAATAATCCCTATGCTCCTAAACTAAAAATAAAACAGTAGGAATGTCCAGAGTGAAGTGCTACTACACACAAACTTAAACTTAAAGGAAGATGACAAGTAATTCAAGATAGCATCAGTGTACTTTAAACAGCTTATAAAAGTGTGATTATTCAATAAAAGTACTTCACTTTGTAGAAATGAGCCAAGACGCACTCAACTGTGCAGAATTAATAAAGGCACTACAAACAAGGTAATCTGTTTCATAAGCCCTCCAGCCAGTAAAACAACTACATGCAGGAATCTCTAGTGTTTCCCCAACCTGTACAGAGCAGGCTACCACCCACTGTCACCAGATGAAAAATCCACTGCCCATTTGATGTAAAAAAAAAAAAAACACAGAAAAGAGCTTGCTAGAGTGTGAAAATGCACTGCTTTATCCAACAGCTAACTAGATAATGAATTCAGAACAAGTAAATTGGTAGAACACAAAGTGAGAGGCAAAATGGTCCTTTTTTAATAAGCTCAAAGAAAGGCAAATAAAGATGTAAACAGCATAACAGAAAGGGCAACACTTATAAAGCTCAGTTTACGGTAAGGATGGACAGCTTAAAATTACCAAGTTTAAAAAGCAGAAAAAGGAATGTGTGAGGGCGGGTGGTGAAAAATAACAAACAAGGTGTCACCAACAGTGCCTATAGTTTTTGCAGGTCTTGAGTCTTCTCAGGAAAGACAGACAGATATTCTCTGTATATTTAAGTATCACTCAAGAAACAAATTAAGCAGTGAAAAATGTGTAATGAAATGTGCAACCTAGGTAATTTGTGTCTATCTGCCACATAGAGCAAAAACACCAGGCCAAGCAGATTTGTTAAAAACAGAAAACAAAATGGAGCAGGTAAAACATAAAGCAGTTCTATCAGTTTAAGTAACTCAGACAAAAAAAAATGGATTCACTTTTCTCACAAAGCAAGGAGTCATCAACAGTGCTTGTAGTTTTTGCAGGCCTTGAGTCTCATCAGAAAAGACAGACACATGTATTCTCTGTGTTTTGAAGTATCACTCAAGAAACAAATTTACCAATGAAAAAAACACATGAACTGTGCAGCCTAGGTAAATTCATACATTGTCAATGTTTTCTTTTAATGGCGTAATATTGGTGTAATATTTTTTTCCTTAGCAAACTATATAATGAATCTCATAAAATATTACTTTACTTGTATAATGCTCTAATAAGCCCAGTAAATTTCTTAAATCATTTATTGTCCATTCCAGAGCAGTCACAGCATCTTTTGTACGAAGCCTCATAGTGATTCTTTTATCATCTTTTTGAAACACAGATTAAGTTACACCCTTTTAATCAGTCTTTCTTCAAATCTCTGTTTTCAGAATCAAGTTTTGCTCATTTTATACAAAATCCACCTCCATAACATTAATGACTATTTACTTGAATAGTACCATCAAATTTGCCTTGATCAGTCAACTTTCATCTTACAGGCTGATAAGTGAGGAGTTGCAGCAGAATTCTTTTTTATGTCCATGGCCAAAAGATAATGTATTCTGAAAGCATTCGCATTGTTTTCTACATTTGGGAGACAAGTAAAGACAAGGCAAAATCAGTACTTAGTGAAAGTTGAGGCGTAGGCTGCAACATGCATCTTAGAATGGGCAACATGGTGACAGAAGGAGCAGAGTGCATTGATTCCTGTTTCTGGTTAGAGTGTGTCTCTGCTTAATGTTCCTGATTGGTCTGGTTGCTATTCAAGGCATCTACCAGGAAAAGGCTACAGACCTGTGCATCATCTGGGACAAGACTATGGATCATCTAACAGGTTGTGGCCTGCTTCTCTTCTTGGGATTGGTACTAACATTTTGCTTCTGGTGAAAGAAGCAGCAAAGGAGCATTGTATCTCAACAGAGTGAAGCTGTGGTAAGACCGGCATTAGTAGTACCCCAGGCACCAGCCATTCATGAGATTCCCCTCTTTTCATCATTCTTGACAAGCTAATTCTTTGTTTTCAGTAAGTACTGGTTGATTTGTATCTAACTGCAGTATATCTGCCTAAATACTTCATCCTTAAAATTTCAAGGTCTACGTATTAGTTTCCCCTCAAGTGTTTGGCAGTGCTTTGTACAGACTCTGACTCTTTGAGTGACACGTTTCCTGTAAAAGCACAATTGAAATTTCTCCAATACCTAGTTGCACACAGGGCAACTAGTTTGCAGTGACAAACACTGTCCACATAGTTGCAAACTGGATACTCCTGACAGTGATTGATATTCTCACTCCAACTGTCTAATCAATAAAAAAGGCTCTGTTGCCATGGATATGAACTTTCCTACTCTGTCCGTTACCAGCTTGGTGGATACGGGCATCCTGAGGCAATATAGAAATTGCCTCATGTTTACTGACAACCAGTTAATTCTCAAACTGATATGGTATGTGAGAGATGTATTTACACAAAGTCACTGGAGGCAAAGCTCTCACATAAAAGTACTCCTAATGTGTCAGTAAGGTTATCAGTAGTACACACGCTGCACCCATCATGCACAATTCAAAGCAGACATATGACCCACATATGCTGAGACACTTGCATGTAACCTTCCTGAACCACAAAGACCTCCTAGATGAAGTACACACAACAAATATCCTCAGCAGCCCCAAAGGCACTCTTTCATAACACCCACATCAACACATACAGCTACATTTCATGGAGCCTCTACCTCTGAACCCATAAAGTAAGCCGCCACACAATCCAACCTTCTAGTCATTAGAGACTCCATTGCGAGACACATGAATGTCCCAATCACCAGGCTGAATAAGGAGAGAGTTACTGTCAGTTGCTTATCAGGGGCTAGAATCCGCCACATTACGCATGCACTCAGGACATTGGACCACAATTACCAATATGACTCAGTCATAGCCAATATGGGAGTAAATGACCTGAGATGTACCTCCCTAGACTGTATGAATAGAGAGACATCATGGAGTTCTTGGAATATTTGTCTCAGGCTGGTATGAGCCTAGCATTAAGCAGCACTTTACCTTCTCCTAGGATGATCCCACAATATGAAAAAAGATATTGACTTTAATAATTGGGTTAATTTTGGTGTCATTCTAAGGGGGTGCAATATTTGTCAGCATGGAAGGAGATGGTCAACAGGCCATAGTGCTTTGCCAGGGATGGACTGCACCTCTCCCCTCTAAGCTTTCAAATATTAGCTAAAACATTATTTTCCCCCATAGCGCCTTTTCTAAGCAATGCCAAACTGAAAGTGCTTCCAACATATCAAATTAAAACCAAGAAAATCTAAAGGTATTACTGCTCAGTGGTAGGAGTCTAAAAAAAAAACTTCACTCCCTAGAAGCTGTCTTTACCATAAAGAATGCTGACATCTGTGTGGTCACTGAGACATGGTTTAAAGCTGCGGTGAGCACACCAACAGTGCAAGGTTATAATGTCTTCCACACATTTAGGCTATCTACTTCGCTGGCAGGGACTAAAGGTGAAGGTGTCTCTATCTACATCAAAAATAAATGTACTTCAAGGCTGGTCAAACAGGACAATGCAATTAAGCTGCCCCATGTTCAAATCACCATAGGTAAAATCCAATACCACTTCCTTGCAAGCTATAAATACCCATCTATGACCCAGGAAAGCCATAACATGTGTTTAAACTTATTAGAAACACTAACCATCCAACCCGATACCATATTCATGGGTGACTTTAATTACCCCACTATTAACTGGGAATCCTGTACGACAAAAAACGTACACGCACAGAGATTCCTGCATTTTGTAAGTACAAACCTCCTGGACCAGACAGTCAGTACATCAACCAGGGGTGCAACCATACTGGATCTGGTCCTCACTAATATGAGAGGCTGTTGCACACTCTCTACTGTAATGTCTTCCTTGGTAAGGTCAGACCACAAAATGGTCTCCTTTGAAGGAAAAATAAAACTTGGACCACAGCAGCTAAATCTGAAGTATTCAGGAACTATTCTAAGGCTAACCTCCTGCTATTACATGAGAACCTGACAAAATTTCAAGCTCCCATAAACCCTGAGAACACTTCTGCCTATGCAGCATTGTTCACAGAAAGCCTGTACAAGCATGTTAATAGCTGCATAGAGGCAGTTGTGCCCACCAGGAAGAAATACAGAACTAACTCACAAAACAAGCCACCCAAATGGAATCACAAAATCAGTAGGCTGTATAACAGGATGAAGAAGATCATGGCAAAAATTAGGAGGTACAGCACCCAGCAGGATAAAAGCATGCTCGTCAAACAAAACAAACAACTCTGAGGACAAATAGTCTACCAAAGCCAAATTTGAGGTAGGTTTGACCTCCAAGGACAATGACAAAGCATTCTTTTAACTATGGCTGCAACCTCAAAGGCAGTACACAGTTGTGCACAGAAGCTCATTGTAAATGGAGCCACCTGTACTGAGCCTGAAGATATAGCAAACCTCCTGGCTGATAAATTCAGCTCCAACTTTACCCCACTCTCCCACTCAACCTTCCCTCAGGAAATATCATCAAATATAACTACCCCTACTGTCACTAGAGAACAGGTCCTTAATGCTCTCTCATAGGCCAAGAACACTGCATCGGGGGGCCAGACAATATCCCAGGATGCCTTCTAAATAACATGAAACATGACCTGTAAGGGCCTGTGGAATAGCTATTTAATTGTAGTTTCCAAGCAGGCTTTGTGCCTCATGAATGGAGAAAGGCAGCAGTCATCCCTCTGCACAAAGGTGAGCTATTTACAGACTCTGGAAACTACAGACCCATACGTCTCACTAGTCTTGTATGTAAATCCATGGGAAAAATTATCATGGAGATGATCAACAGAGGTATAGTAAAATTCCAGACACTAGACCCAACCCAGTTTGGTTTTGTCAAGGGCAGATCATGCCTTCTCAACCTGGTGAACTTCTTTCAGGAGGTCACCAAAGCAATGGATGAGGGCAAAATCATGCACACTGTCTACCTTGACCTTGCCAAGGCATTTGACACAATACCCCACTCGGGCATTGTTGACAAACTCAGTTGGTTAGGTACAAACTTGTATGTCACCCAGTGGATAGCCAACTGTCTCACAGACAGGACCCAGGAAGTTACAGCTGGGGAGTCCATCTCTACAAAGCGGCCAGTCACAAATGGAGTCCCTCAGGGTTTAGTATTTGGACCTCTCCTTTTTGGCACTTACTTCTCAGAAGTCAGGGCTAATGTCAGTGATCTCTGGCTGACTAAATTTGCAGATGATTGCAAATTAGAAGCTGTCATTGAATCTCACACTAACACAAATGTTCTCCAGGAGGGGCTGACACAGACAAACAATTGGTGTCAGAGCCATGGACTAAAACTAAATGCCAAGAACTGCATAATAGTATCCGATGGGAAGTCATCCATCACTGGTAACTATCATATTGACAACACACCCCTAGTAGTCAGGGACTTAGGGACACACACAGATAGTAATCTAGCCTTTGATTATCATGTGTCTACAGTGGTGAGGAAATCATTCTATTCTGCACATATTATCAGACCTATCATTGAGTGCAATGCCCCCTTTTGTGTATGTACCTAACCAGGCATATCCAACAATTAGAACATTCACAGAGGTTAATCACTAAAAGAATACAGGGTGCAAGTAAAATGTCCTGTGCAGACTGCCTCAAGGCTCTATCCCCTATATTCTGTCTCCTACAGGCTTTAAAGGGGAGATCTACGCCTGGCATACAGGGCATTGTCAGATCCCACTCTAATGGACCTCCTGTGTTCATAGGTTCATAGGTAGATAATAGGCTATCTGCCCTAGGGCATTTATAAGCCTAGCCAGAGTGTATTTGGCTTCTGCCTCCCTATTAGATTAGCCTACTGTGCCTCTGTAAAGTAGGTCACAGAAGGTACCCTTTTAAGATTAGTTTACTGTGCCTCTGTCTAGCAGGGACACAGGAGAGATCCCAGGGGTGAATTTGCGATTTCCCATCCACGCGTCCAAATTACGCTTGAAGAGGGTCAGCGAGGGGCTATGTCTAATATGAATTGGGATTCTATTCCAGAGTGAGGGGAGCCTTTGGGAAATTAATCTGTCCCACCAGCATGTCCTATTTATTTTTGTGCTGAGGTTTAGGTCCCTGGAGCGTGTAGCTCTAAGGGACTTGGATTTTTTGAGGTGGAGCATGTCCATTAATTCTGGGTTTGACATGGCTTTGTATGTCAGGCATAGATCGCCTCTGAGTAGGCGGTAAGCAACTGAGTAGAGCTGGAGTTTCTTTAGTCGAGCTGCATAGGACATCTGTTTGTAGCCCATGATCCTCTTGGTGAGGTACTTTTGGGGTCTCTCCAGTTGCTGCAGGTGTCTGGTAAGGTACATCCCAAAAGGGGCATTGTATTCAATTATGGGCCTGATGAGTGACGAGTAGAGGGGCACAATGACCTCTCTTGATCTAGATGCGAACCCTTTCATGATAAGGTGAGCTATATAGAAGGTCTTTCTAACCACTTTGGCAACGTGATTATCAAAGGAGAGATTACTCTCTACGTTGGTCCCCAAATCTCTAATTACTTCTTCCGTACTTAATGGATTACCACCTGTGTGGTAATTTGTGGGCACCTTGTTTTTCCCAAAGGGGATGACTATGCACTTTTTAGCATTTAGCTTGAGGCCGTGGCTCTGGCACCAAGCATCCGTCTCTGAGAGACCCTTTTGGAGGATGCTTGTGTCAGCTGGAGATTCGATTATGGCCTCCAGTTTGCAGTCATCTGCGAACTTTGTCAGCCATAATCCCCCCGTGTTAGCCTGAACCTCAGAGAAGTATATTGCGAACAAGAGAGGTCCCAGAACTGAGCCCTGTGGGATGCCACTTGTAACTGGTTTGGATTCGGACATGGCACCTGCGATTCTGACCATGTGGGTTCTATCTCTGAGCCAGTTTGCAACCCATCTTGTGATATAGGGGTTGATATTTAAGCTGGTAAGCTTATTTATGATGCCCGAGTGGGGTATTGTGTCGAAGGCTTTTGTGAGGTCCAGGTAGGCTGTGTGGACTACCTTGCCCTCATCTATGGCTTTGGTAACAGTTTCAAAGAAATCAACTAGGTTTAAGAGGCAAGATCTGCCCTTAACAAAGCCGAATTGGGTAGGGTCCAGTGTCTGGAGGCTCCCAATGTCTTTGTTTATGAGTTCCATGATAATACGCTCCATAGATTTACAGACCAGACTAGTCAGGCTTATGGGGCGATAGTTTCCGGGGTCCGTTGTGGCACCACCTTTGTGGAGTGGGACCACTGTAGCTGTACGCCATTCTTTGGGTACATATCCTGTAGTAAGGCTAAGTTTGAACAGTGACTTAATGTGAGGGTTCAGTTCTTCTTGGAGCTCGTGTAAGACACAGCCTGGGACACCATCCGGTCCCATAGATGCTGTGTTTTTTGCTTTGGAGAGGTCAGCTTTCACCTGTGCATCTGTGATGTCAGGGAGGTTACATTCAGTTGGGATAGGCGTTTGCTCCTTTGGGGGGGAAGGGGGAGAAGTTTGCACTGAATCTGTCTGCCAGGATGTTGGCTATGTCTGTAGGTTCGGTATATTTTGTACCGTTATGCAACAATTCAGAGCATATCTGGGAGTTTCCGCCCATTTTTCTGACATAACTAAAGAAGGCCTTGTGATTATCTTTAGTGTCTAGGGCAATTTTTCTTTCGAAACTGGCCTTTGATGATTTTATGAGGGATCGAAGTTTCTTGCTAATACTGATCAGAGATGCCTTCCCTTTTTGGGATTTTGCTCTGTCATGTAGTAGCTTCCTCCTTCTATTGTATAGCTTATTTATGGCCGGGGTCCACCAGACCGGTCTCCTGTTTTTGGAGGAGTGACTCTTGGTTTTATTTGGGATAGCACGATCCATGCATTCCTGCAGGTGCTCATAGAATGCATTTGTAAAGGATTCTGCGGATTGGGCTGTATTATCCTCTGGCACAGGTGCTTTGAAAGATTCCACCTCAGTCTTGAGAAGTGCAAAGTTGGCTTTGGAGAAATTCTTTACGGTGATTTCCTTGGCTGGGGGTGGGGATGGGATATGGATGTCCAGGGAAATTTGTTTATGGTCTGATCTTACCAATGAGGGGTTTACCTCTGGTGTGGAACATAGAGTCCCCATGTTGGTGATGACCAGGTCCAATATGTTGTTCCCTCTTGTGGGAGTGGTGACCAGTTGTTCCATTGTGTTAGAGTTTATAAATTCAAGGAACCGTTGGGCGAGGGTGTTTGGGCTTGAGTAGTTTTTCCAGTCAATGTTTGGTAGTTGAAGTCACCCAATAACACAGTGTTTGGAGAGACCTTTATATTCTCCAGTGTTCTCAGGAATGCCAAGTGGGGTTCCTGTAATAGGGAGGGTGTTCTGTAGCAGGCTACAAACTGAAAGGCAGTTTTGCCCGCTGTTAGTTGCACATGGATGGTTTCCGATGCTTCGTGCAGTGCCACTAACCTGGAGGTGTAGGTATCTTTGATGAATATAGATACTCCCCCTCCTTTTGTGCTTCGGTCCGAGTTTTGGGTCTGAAACGCATGGTATGAGTTATAACCTGGTAGTGCTGGAGTGCTCTCAGGAGTCTTGAACCAGGTTTCTGTTACTGCACAGACATCGATTTCCTCCATACTGAGGAGAGTCTCAAGTGCGTGCATCTTGAGGTTTAGACCTCTGGCATTGAGTAGCATTACCTTTAGTTTTTTTATCTTTGGGTTGTCTATGGAGGTGGGTTTGTGTATCCACCAAACAAACAGTACCTGCTGGAGAGATAGCTATGCATTCCAGAGACTACCCCGTCTATGGAACAGGCTTCCCATCCATGTGAAGCAGAGTTCCTCCCTAACCCAATTCAAGTGCAACTTAGACAATTGGATGGGAAACTGGACATTCATCCCTGGTTTGGCACCTAGGTCTCTAATGGACATGGGTAACCTGTAAATGTTTATTCCAGGCCCAGTTTTACACTTATCAAGGCTATCAGACTTCGTCAGAGATTTGGGATGCTTGGCTAGGCTTAAAAAGGCCCTTGTCATTAGCCTGGTAGACACCTATGAACCTTGAATGGTCTCACAACTATATACAAAAAAAGAGTAGTGAACTATATTAAGAAATACAGAATGCAAATAGCTATGCTACAGGAGACATATTTGGAAAGAACTGAGCATGTGAATTTTTAAAAGATTCAGGATGGTTATTCAGCAGAATATCTGGGACAAGGGAAAGGGGTAGTACTGATATTAATGGTAGAGGACCTCACAATAGTGATAAAAGTGGAAAAGAAAGCTAGTGATAGTTGTTTTTTAGTAGCAAGTGGCTGTTGACAATGGAGGAGGATTATGCTGGCTTGTATTTGTGTTGCACCTAAAGCTGCTTCAGTGGAGGATAAGAAAATTCTGGGAGAGATAATCAACTTTCATAAGGGATTATTAATAACAGGTGATACTGGAATTTGATTTGCATTGATGAGGATTTATCTAGGGGGCCTATAAGGGAAAATATAACAAAAGAGGGTAGATGTTTGAAGAAGTTTATGAAAGCATTTGGCATGGAAGATGTGAATTCAGTAGTAGGAGCTAGGAGAGAATTTGCATATAAATTCCCCAAGGTACAAAAACTAGGTAGACTAGACAAAATTATATTTCACAAGAGCATGTGCATTTGAAAGTTTTGTTATGCATTCAATAACTGTTTCAGATCATACACCAATAACTAAAATAAAAATACATGGCAATGAAATAAAAATGAGACATTGGCAATTCCCCACCTGTTTAACAGAGAGGAATTAAATGAATGGGTAGTGGAACTTATTCAGGAGCTATTAGGGAAAATAGAAATTTCTTCAGAAAATATAGCTAGGGAGTGGAATAAAATGAAAGTGGAGTTAAATTTCTTTGGAAAATATAGCTAGGGAGTGGGATAAAATGAAAGTGGAATTTAGAAATAGGGTAGAAATAAATGAAAAAGAGATATAGTTAAGAAGTAACAATAATTATTTAGAGGGACTGACGGACAGAAGTTAAAGTATTGTAGAATAGGGGGAGTCTCAGAACAAGAAGAGGTGTGACTGCAGAGTGCTAAAGACAAAATAAGGAACTACCGGGATAATATGCATGACTTTAGAAAGATTGCAGTTAAGCACCTCTTTTTTGATAACTCCAGAGCATAACAACTTTTAGCATAATGGCTCAGGCAACAGAAAGTAGAAAGGGATGTTGCCAAGCTTAAGGAGCCTATAACAAGGAAAATAATCAGAGATCATGTAAAGATATTAGAAATATTTTGTAACTTTTATGAAAATTTGTATAAAACGGAGAAAAATGGAATGTTTATGGAATAATTAAATATGCCAAGGCCAAAGGTAGATGAGGCTGAATTACTAACATTTAGGATAGGAGGAGATTAGATAAAAAATATGATGTATAGCCAATCTACATGAAAGCCTCCAGGAATGGATGGTATTCCTTTGGAAGTTTGGAAGCCGGGAGGGAAGAAAGTAATAAAGATCTAGAAGGTTTTGTTTAACAGTATTTTAAAAGGAGGAGAAGCACCAACATCCTGGAAGAAAGCTGCGGTGGCTGTAATACCTAAAGATGATAAAGACTCATCAGATCCAGTTTCATATAGGCCCATTTAATCATGATTATAAAGTATTTGTGTCTGTACTGGCTAAAATAATGGCAATGGTAATGCCAAAATTGATACATATGTATCAGTGTGGTTTTGTGGATGGGAGACAAACATTTGACAACATTAGTAGAACAATGATTTTCCAGAGGGAAGCAGAATGTAAGAAAATACCACTGTTGTTGGTGGTCTTTATGTAGAGAAAATATTCGACAGAGTAAGCTAGAATTTTCTGAATCGGGCAATGGAAGCATTTGCATTCCATGATACAATGATAATGTTACTTAGGAGGCTGTATGAGGAATCAGAGGCAAAAATTAAAGTAGGGGAGGAGTTCTCTGATAAGTTCTGTTTGAAGAGAGGAAACAGGCAGGGTTGTCTTTTTTCCCCTTTGCGTCGTGTTTGTGTAATATATATATATATATATATATATATATATATATATATATATATATATATATATATATATATATAAAACAATGGCAAAGAAACTAAGCAACTCAGAAATTCAAGGATATAAACAATATGATAAATGTCCCACTTATTGTTCTTTTATCTCTGTTGCAATATTTACTACTTCAAGTTTAGTTGATTTAGATTTTGATTTCCATTTTCTAGTAATTTCTTTTCTGGCAGCCACCAAAATTAAATTTAACAAGTCCTTACCATGCATAGGCAATTCAGATCCTATATCCCAGCTCAAAAAATAATTTCCTTAGTTCCACTCATTCGCTCGCCCAGTATTCCTAAAAGAGTACTCTGCAGGGAATTTTTAGTCTGCCAACTCATTACACTTCCAAAACGCGTGTTCCCAGCTACCACCACTTTTTTCCCTATCACACCTCCAACGTTTGCCATCTAAGTGAGGGAAAATTCTTTGGAGTTTACTTTGGGTATAAAAAGTATCTATATAAACAATTCCAAGCCAAAACCGTAATAGATTTTGTTGCATATTTAGGAGCCATTCATATCTCGTCACATTATTTTGTTTTGTTTTGTTTTTTAATTTAATATATAGTCTCTCTTCCTAATCTTTTTGAACTTCTGAATGATTCCTGTCGTTATTGTGCAATATTTTATACTCTGTCAATCCCTGAATCCCTAATACAGAAGGCAATCACTAGCCTGTAATTCAAATGTCTCCTTGGCCTCTTCCCATTCTATTGCCTTTCCTTCTCTAACTGTTTGTTTCTAATACCTTAGTTCAGTTTGCCAGATTCCTCCTGTAAGTTCTAGCCCCCTCTTGTCTGTTCTCTGTACCCCTAATGGCAGTCATCCCTATCAGCAGAATCTCCTTTCTCCATTCCATTGTTGGCTTAGTTCTTAGTATACTTTCTATTTTATGAATATAATATTCTGTATGACTGTTGCTCTTCCTAAGAGTCTGCATCCAAAATCCAGTTCTTTCCTTTTTTTTTGCTTTGTCATCACCATCATCATCCCTTTCCACTGTGAATTGTAACTTTCTGCTTGTGTTCTGTATAAAAGCCTTGACTGTTGTCGTTCGTCTGGTCAGGATAAAACAGATGAACATTCGTGGGTTCAGTTCAGGCAGCTTTATTATGTACAAACACATCAGGATTGAAGCTTAATAACTTCAACTTAGATTAACTTATAAACAAACTAGCTGTCACACTCATACATGCTCACACTCTGGCTGCACTCTCAAAAATGGCACTGACGCTAGCACATGCTTGCCGCTTATATGCAAGTGCTGTCCTTGGAATGCTTCTTAACGGTACAAAACACACTATTCTACATCCTGCCTCTTTGAGAAATGGACCATGCATTATTGACGACATCAATTGACATGCAATTAATACAGAATAATTGTTTGTCATGCAATTATACAGAACTAAATACATATAGACAATTATGTCCAGGTTGCTTTGTATTTCACACTAGGTCTGGAAGTATGACCAAATCGTGTGACATAGAAATTAGAAATAGTCCTAGCAACTGGGATGGTCTCTGCTGAATGTTCAACTTTGGGGACATCAGGAACAGAAGTAGAAGTTAAGATACGTTTTGCAACATGAGCATTGTCTAGATTGTTCTGAGAGCTAGAGTCTGTATCACAGGAACAATACTGTGATATCAGTTCTGATGCAAGAAGATGATGTCTGCAATTTCTCCTGTACTCCACACCTTCAGATTCTACGAAGTAGGATTTCGGCTCTGCACATGTACTTGTTACTTGACCAATCTGGTCGAAACCTTTTGCCATTTGTATCCTCACTGTCTCCTCCTTTCAAAGGACGAAGAAATCTGCTCAATTTATCATAGCTGGACTTTTGGAAGGAATGCTTTCTGAATAGTTGGGCTTTGATTCTTTTGTTGTTCTTAGCTTTAGGCCTAAACAAACTGGAACTGATGGGCAATGTTGCTCTAGTTTGATAAGATAGAAGTTACTGAGCAGGCGAGCCAAGTATGTCATCACGGGGTATGTTTCTGAGATTGAGTAAGTTCAAAAAGACATCGGTATTATCACGCTTTGACTTCTCTAGTAATTGCTTTGCACTCTGTACTGCGCGTTCAGCTAGTCCTTTTGACTGTGGGTCTTCTGGACTACTAGTAACATGTGCAAAGTCCCATTCTTTTGCAAATTTCTGAAACAACTGACTGGTAAATTGGGTATCATTGTCAGAATAATTTGTGTGGACTACCATGGACTGAGAAATTACGTTTCAACTTGGTGATAGCAGTGGACGTTAGGTTGGGTAGTAAATTGATCTCAAACCAGTTCGAATAAGAGTCTACCACCACTAAGTAATGCTGATTGTTCCACCCAAATATATCATTGACTACTGTTGACCAAGGTAGTTCAGGAACTTGACTTAGTTGAAGTGGTTCTTTTTACAAATGCGGTTTAGTATTATTGCATATTGAAAAAGAAGAAAGTACTTTATCAGTCTTTTACTAGAGAAGGCCAAAATACTAGTCTTCTCACCCTTCTTTTGGTAGATTTGGAACCTGGGTGACCACGATGCAAAATCTGGATGTATTCATGTTGTAAGGAAGCAGGAACAACAATTTTAGGTCCTTTAAAATTATTGCCATCTTCCATCAGCATCTCATCTCTGTAAGGAAGATAAGTTTGCACTTTAGGTGGTACACTAGATTTGCTTTGATGGCCATCCAGCATTAATGTATTGGTTGAGCTTCTGCAAAACTGGATCAGTCTTTGTATGATCTCTCCGCTCATCAAGTCTCATAGTAGAAAAATTATGTATGTCCATGACATCCGAGTCAAAATTCACTGCATTAAGCTGTTCTGTTGTATTTCTGGGCGATCTGGATAAGGCTATCAGCCAGATAAAGAAGTTTGCCTTTTGTGTAGACCATTTTGAAGTTGTACTTTTGTAATTTGAGCATCATTCTTTGCAACCTCGTTGGAGCTGAATGCAGAAGCTTCTTTAAAATAGTGACTAGAGGTTAGTGATCAGTTGCAATCTGAATATCTCAACCATAAATATAATCATGAAACTGTGAACATGCAAATACTATTGCCAAAAGTTCTTTCTCAATTTGAGCATATTGCATTTCAGTTTTGGTAAGAGTTCTAGATGCATAGGATACTGGTCTGCCTTCTTGAAGAATAACTGCGCCAAGACCAAATTTTGAAGCATCACAGGAAAGAGTTACTGATTTATTGGCATCATAGTATCTTAAGGTAGGTGGGGTGACAGTTTTTTGCTTAAGGTCTTCAAATGCTCTCTGGTGCTGTTCCAACCAAGACAATGTAACATTTTTGTGCGTTAGCTCTCCCAAAGGCACTGTCAGCTCACTGAAGTCTGATATAAACTTGCCTAAATAGTTGACCATATCAAGAAAACGTAGAGCTTGAACATTATCCAGTGCTGGCATTTCAAGAATGGCTGCTTACCTGGATGGGTCTGGTTGCAAGCCAGTGCTAGTAAATAAATGATCTACTATTATGGCACAAGGATAACCAGAAAAACATTGCTGCTTTGCACAGTGAAAGACTTCACTTGCAGAACTTATTCCAAATATCATCCTGAGGAATCTGTATCTACCTAATTGGGTACTGAAAGTAGTCAGTAATGAAGATTTGAGATCAAGCATCACTTGCCAAAATGAACTTTTTGCATCCAAGACAGAAAAAAACAGTGGCATTCGGTATTAGGGCTCTGACTTTCTCAACTAGTAAGCATAGGATGATGAGGTCTCTTTAATGCTTTGTTCAAATCTCTTGGGTCAATGCATATTCTGATTTCGTCTGAGCCTTTTTTGTGAGCTGCTACCATGGACGACACCCATTCAGTTGGTTCTGTAACTGGACAAATTACACCTTGCGGCACCATTTTATCCAACTGAGCTTTGACTTTATCTTGCATAGCTATTGGAACTTTTCTTGCTGGTCTGACCACTGGACTGACTTCTGGGTCTAACTTTATAGAATACACAACTGGAAGTTTGCCTAATTTGTCATCGAAGACATCGGCATACTCTGAGAAAATAGTGTCAGTAAATTTGCAACTGGGACATGTGCTTACATGATGAACTTCTTTGGTAAAGGAAAGCATATTCATTCTCAAACTGTCTCTGAGAGCCAGCAATGACTGCACAGGTCTTCGGACTACATAAAATAGCAAGCTGTAGCAGTTCCTAGCCAAATAACATGAAAGCACTACTGAGCCTTCGGTTTGAATTTATTCACCTCTATAAGCAATAAGTTTCGCACAACTGGCCACATTAAGTTGCTCACCAGCTCTCACCTTAGCAAATGTGTCTGCTGACATAACATTACACTTTGAACCAGTGTCTACTTTGAGCTCGGTGGATTTACCATTGATCTGGACAGTACAAAACGTTTCATTCTTTGCCATGCAGTCGACTTGCTTTATTTATGCTTAATGTGCCCTTTTTGCCCTTTATTATATTTGTTTTGCTCGTTTAATCTTTTTTCATGCCCATTATACTTTTTTTTGTGCTTGTTTTACTCTAAACATGCTCGTTTTACTTTAAACAAGCTCGTTTTGCATTTCCGAGGTAATTCCAAACCCAGTATGTGCTTTTCTGATCACCGTTTTATCAAATATCTTAATTTTAAACATTGTTTAATTAAGAAACTTTTTGTGCTTTCTGCTTGCTTAATAATGCGTTCTGTGTCTTTGTAATGCTTTGTTTTATCTTTTTTAATAAATAAATCGTTCTTGCAAGTTTTCATTACCTTTGGTTCATTTCTGGCTCTTTTTTGTACTCTGTTCACTTAGTTCACCTTCACTGTTAACTCTGCACCTCGTAGCTTTTAAAAGCAGTCTCAGGAGTCCTGGTTCTGTCAGTATATCGCTCGTCTGGTCAGGATGAAACAGACAAACATTCATGGGTTCTGTTTAAGCAGGTTTACTATGTACAAACACATCAGGATTAAGGCTTAATAACTTTAATTTAGCTAGTTTAAGTTAATCTGTCACACTCATACATGCTCACTCTGTGGCTGCACTTTCAAAATGGCACTGAAGCTAGCATATGCTTGCTGTTTATATGCACTTGATCTCCTTGAAACACTTCTTAAAGGTACCACACACACACACGCACACACACTATTTTTCAACTGTGTGAATGTAAAATATCCTTTCAAATCAGATAATCCTAAACCTCCTTGTTCCATTGGGAGGGATCACCTTATTCCACTTGACTCTTGCCCCCTTCCTCTCCTAAATAACATCCTTCAACTCTATTAATTACTATCCACAATTTCTCCTCTGGTTGATAAAGATATGCTTGATCTGCATATGGAACTAAAGGGACTGAAAACATTGTGTCTTTCTATCCATATCTATAGGTAAGAGCTTCCAGTTTCTCTGTTTTGTATTATCTTTTAAGTCTCTTCACATACATCCTTAGCTACTGTAACAAAATCCTTTTTAATCCGTACTTGTAAATGCCTAGTTTTATCATGCCACCATAAATATAGGTATTGCTGGACTAATTTGTGTGTGGGTACATAGTGTATAGCTATAGCCTTTGCTTTATTTTCATTAACTTTATATCTTGAAAAAAAAATAGAACTGTATCAGAATGTTCCACAACACTGAGATGTCCTTTTCTGGTTCCATTAGGAACAAAATAATATCTGCAAGTAAAGCCAACCTTTTTTGAACACCACACCAATTATATAATTGAATTTCTGACTCACTTTTTGTCTTTGCCAGTGGTTCTAAACACATCACAAATAGCAAAGGGGAAAGAGGGCACCCCTGCCTGGTTCCTCTGCTCAGGCACAACTTATCAGAGAGGAATCCTCCCACTTCGATTTTTGCCTCCAATCCTTCCTATATCCTTCTCATTAATCTTGTTATTGTATCAGGAAATTCAAATGCTTCCACTGCCCTACTCATAAAATCTCAGCTTACTCTGTTGAATGCTTTCTCTACATCAACACCCCCCTAATAACAGCAGTATTTTCTTACACTTTGCTTCCCTCTGGATCATCATTGTTCTATTAATGTTGTCAAATGTTTGCTTCCCCTTCACAAAACCAAAATGGTTCATATCTATCACTTTTGCCATTATTTTAGCAATTGTAGATATAAGCATGTTGTACTCGTGGTTTAAAATTGAAATGGGCCTATATGAAGCAGGATCAGATGGGTCTTCATCATCTTTAGGTATTACAATCCCACAGCTTTTTTTCAGGATGTTGATGCCTTCCCATATGTTTGCTTATGTCTTAAATGATAATTTAATAAAAGTGTTTAAAAATGGATTCCAAAAAAAAATATTTTCTGTTTAGCTGTTTGAGTAACAGCTATTATATTTTCCCACTAATGTTTTAAATCTGTTCTCAAATGTCTGCAGATTTTCTCCCCTAGCCTCCACTGAAAAGGGGTTCTTGCAACCCAGTTGGAGAGTCCCAGTCAAGAAAAGCAAAATAAATAAAATAATTTAAATTGTGCAACGACCCCCCCCCCCCATTAATATTCCAAACTGTGCACGCTGATTGGTCGGCGTGCACGTTGTAAATCAGACTTTTACTAATGGAAAAAGGTCTGGTCGCCCTGACCGTTTCCATTAGTACAAGTCTTTTTTTTACAGCAACGGAGAACGCAAGATCTCCGTTGCTTTTTACACACTGTCTCGCTATGTTAAAGGAGTTTAACATAGTGAGACAGTTTTAAAAAAAAGTAACTGAGATCTTGCTTTCTCCATTGCTTTTTTTAAAGCTGTCTCGCTACGTTAAACCCATTTAACATAGCGAGACACTTTGTAAGAAGCAACGGAGATCTTGCTTTCTCCGTTGCCTCCACCCACAGCTCTGATGTACTGCATAAGCATACGCAGTACATCATAACTGCCACAGAATACCAGACAGCTGCAGAAGGGCAGCAAGAAGGCATTATGCAATTCCATTATTTAAAAAAAGTAATTATTTTTTTTCTTAAATAATGTCATTGTATAATAGCAATAACCCACTTCTGGGTGTGGGTAATGCTGGATTTACCCACGGTTGTCTTTGTTTGGCCACTCGGGCTTCACCCTCGTGACCAAACCACACCAACCGTGGGTAAATCCAGCATTACCCGGGTCTATATTATATCATCGAACGCTTAAAAAAGCGAACACTGATTGATCGACCTAATTTAAGGGAAAGCTTACAATCTCGAACTGTCATATCAGCGATTTTTTTTTCCCAGGGAAAAAAATCGCTGATCCAAAACACATACACACTACACAAGTACACCAAACAAACAGAAATCCACACACATACACCTAAAATCTGATACCTAACCCTACACTAAACTATGCACACACCACTAACTACCCACTTACCTTAACCCAAACCCTAACCCTAAGGTCCGTCACTATCGCACACTCACCTCACTCGCTCCCTAACTCACTTAATCTACCCTAACCCTCATGTCCACTCAATCGCACACACACCTAACCCGAGCCCTAACCCTAACTCACCTAAATCACCCTAACACTCACATCCACACAATTACACACTTACCTGGATCCGACCGGTAACTTTCCACCATAACACTGAAAATACCGAAGCAACAGAAACGGACAACCGAATTCTTTCCCTAGGAAAAAATTAGAGTTTCTGCTGCTTCGATATTTTGCAGTTTCGCGAAAATAAGTTTGATCAATCAGCGTTCGCTTTTTTAAGCGTTCGAGGATATAATATAGACCCGCATTACCCACACCCAGGCGTGGGTTATTGCTATAATACTTAATAATGTACTTTATAACAGTACACATGAGTTTAACTCTGGATTGTTGGAGATCCTCTCTAAAAATAGATGAGGGGATCTGATTTCAGAAATTGAAAAATTTGACTATAAGTGGATAAATATTTTTAAAGCAGATACTACTGGCCTTAATGCTCAGGTCAGTATAAAATCTTTGCTTAAGTCAAGAAACATCAAATGAACAGTATGGTAAATGGAAAGTGAATCTTTAAGAACTTAATAGATTTTAATCATGTGCCTGACCACTTCTTCTATTTAATGTTTCATTAGTTTTGCTCTGGTTTCATACATCTGAAGAAGCACCTTTTGAGTGAACACTTGTTTGGTTTCTTTTTATTTTACTAAATCAGTTTTTACTAGTATCTTTGAGCCAGTGGAGTCGCTTATTTTTTTGAGGAGTATGTGAAAGGTTTAAACTGAATTAGCCCATTAAAGTAAGAGACTAAAAACATGCCCAGTTGGTTGCTTTCAGACTATATGAGACTACTTCCACAGATCCAAAATAGTTAGTAAAAGATGCACACACTGACTTTCTCTTGGACTTCTCTCACAGAAGTAAAATGGTTGTTAGAAGATGCAAACACTTGCTGTTGTCTTTCCCACTGGAGTAAAACAGTTATGTATTAAATTAATAGATAATTTAGTAAATGATTAAGATTTTTATTTATAACGTGGAAGAAAAAAAACTACTTTGTGTTATGTTCTTGCCATATGCATCACTGGTGTTTTAAACAGGCTTTATGGGGATTTTACCTCACCAGTCTTTTGACTGAACTGCATTTATACTCCCCTATGCATGACACCCACAGAATTGACAACGAATAAACAGCATTTTATCTAATAGGAAGCAGTTGTTTTAATGAAATGTGGCCATTCCATTATTTTAAAAGTCAAAAGTATGTGTTTTCTGCAAGTGCAAAAATGGGACATTGGATGTCAAGGAAAACAACAGAAGATGAATATTTTTTCAGTTATTGTTAAGAAAATAAACTTCAAGAAAGCAAGGTAGTCAGCAAATTACAAAGTACAAAACATAGACACAGATGAGTAATAGTCAAATAAAACTACAGATCTGTAAAAATGCCATAAATTTTCAAGCCTGCCATTGTTTGACACGCTGTATAACACACATAATATAGAGTGATGATGGAAAAGATGGCTAACCAGATTTAACAACTATGCAGGTGTATTTAATAGTTCATGATAGACTAGAAGACAAATATAGTAAAGAAAAATTGCTTTAATTTGTTGTATGTGTCCTGTCATCCAACTTGCCCCCCATCTTCTCTGCCAGTGTGAGACTGCTGGTAGTCCCAGAAGCATATCTTGAATCCTGTGATTTTTTTTCTTTTCTTTCTGTCTAACTTCACACACAACAACAAACTACAAGTGTCTTCCATAGTCTCTAGTACTTAATGGAATTAAGGTGTTTCAAGACCACTCTTTTCCAACTTGCTCTTTAACTTACAGTTAATCTGCGTTGTTTGTATTTGTAACTTACTTGTTTACTGATTTTTTTATTATAAGGCATGCAGATAGATGTGACTTTGAATTGGACACTTAGAACCTACAAGTGTGTGCAATTTGAAGCATATAAATTTAGAAGTGCAGTACTTGAAGAGAATGAATGTAAATGTGCATGTACTGCACAAAACTAAAAGCTCTGACAATGAGCTATGGGCTCAGTGACAGAGAGAGAGAAGACTCAAATAATAAAGACATGCCTCCAAGGAAATATAAAGACAAAAGTATTATCTGAGAGGACATGATTCTAGAACATTCTTATTTTAATATCCTGGATATGTCTGAAATGACGGCGGTGACACAGACAGATAGATAAGACACGCATAGTAAAGACATACTGTGACGGTCCCTTCTTCGGACCAGTAATCATGGAGCCTCAATCCTCACCACTGACACTGGTGAGAGACCGGAGCAGTAGGAACAAAAATGGATGCACACAGTATTTTCAGATGCAACTCTTGGCACCAAACACAGTTTCTCTTAAGAGGATACAGGGAGCACACTTCAGACCTGCAGCTGGACTGTTTCTCTCTGGTCCACAAACAAGACTCCACACTGACTAATTTGGAGCTCTGTGTCACACTGTTTGGCACCTATGTCCCTGTTGTCCAGGTTGCACTTGAATTGGGGTAGGGAGGAACTCTGCTTTACATGGATGGGAAGCCTGTTCCATAGACAGGGTAGTCTCTGGGATACATACCTCTCTCTCCAGCAGGTCCTGTTTATATCACAGGCAAGGGTTAAGTGTTTAGAATGGGTAATTCTGGTGTTGTTTGTTTTGTGGACATGCAGGAGGTTCATTAGAGTGGGGTCTGACAGTGCTCTATATGCCAGGCATTGATCTCCCCTCAAAAGCCTGTAGGAGACAGAATACAAAGTTAGGGCCTTAAGGCAGCCTGCCTAGGACATTTTACTTACGCCCTGTGTTCTTTTAGTGAGGAACCTCTGTGGACATTCCAGTTGTTGAATATGCCTGGTTAGGTATATACCAAAGGGGGTATTATACTCAATGATAGGTCTGCCGAATACAGTGGAACAATGATTTCCTTGGACTTGGATGCCATACCTTTGTTTATAAGTTGCGCAACATAGAATGATTTCCTCACCACTGTAGACACATGATGGTCAAAGGCTAGATTGCTATCTTTGTATGTCTCTATGCCACTGACTACTGGGTCCAACTCTAAGTGGTGTGTTGTCAGTGTGGTAGTTATCAGGGATAGATGACTTCCCAAAGGTACTATTATGTGTTTTTTGGCAGTTAGTTTTAGTCCATGGCTCTGGCACCAGCTGTTTGTGTCAGCCCCTCTTGGAGAACATTTGTGTTGGTGTGGAATTCAATGACAGCTCCTAATTTGCAATCATCTGCATAATTTAGTCAGCCGGATACCACTGACATTGATCTTGACTTCTGAGAAGTAAATATCAAAAAGGAGTGGTCCAAGGACTGATCCTTGAGGGACTTCACTTGTGACTGGCCTCTTTGTACAGATGGACTCCCCAATTCTAACTTCTTGGGTCCTTTCTGTGAGCCAGTTAGCCCTCCACCTGGTGACACATGGGTTTTCACCTAACCTCTTGTCCAAGTTAAGGTAGGCACTGTGCACAATTTTGCCCTCTTCCATTGCTTTGGTGACCTTCTTAAAGACGTCCACCAGGTTGAGTAGGCATGATCTGCCCTTTACAAAACCAAACTGGGTTGGGTCCAGTGTCTGGAAGTTTACCTCATCTCTGTTGATCATCTCCATGGTAATTCTTTCCATGGCTTTACATATAAGACTAGTGAGACTTGTGGGTCTGTAGTTTCCAGGATTTGTAGATAGCCCACCTGTGTGCAGAGGGATGACTGATGCCTTTCTCCATTCATGAGGCATGAAGCCTGTTTGGAGGATACAGTTAAGTAGTAATTCCAGAGGGCCTGATAGGTCATGTTTCATGCTATTTAGAAGGCATCCTGGGATATTGTCTGGGCCCATTGATGCACTGTTCTTGGTCTTAGAGCATTAAGAACCTGTTCCCTAGTGATAGTAGGGGGAGTTGTATTTGGTGATTTTTCCTGAGGGAAGGTTGAGTGGGGGGGAGAGGGGTAAAGTTGGAGCTGAATTCATCAGCCAGGGGGTTTGCTGCATCGTCTGGCTCAATATAGATGGCTCCATTTACAACAAGCTCTGCACACAATTGTGTACTGCCTTTGAGGTTGCGGACATAGCTGAAGAATGCTTTGTGGTCATCTTTGGTGTGGGAGGCCAGATTTACCTCAAATTTGGCCTTGGTAGACTTTATTTGTCCTCTGAGGAGTTTGTTTATTTTGATGAGAATGGTTTTATATTGCTGTGTTCTGCACATCCTAATTTTTCCCATGATTTTCTTCCTCCTGTTATACAGCCTCTTTATTTTGTGATTTCACCAGGGTGACTTGTTTTTTGAGTTAGTTCTGTACTTCTTCCTGGTGGGTACAGCTGCCTCTCTGCAGCTATTAACATGCTTGTACAGGGTCTCTGTGAACTGTTCTGCATCGGCAGCAGTGTTCTCAAGGTTTATGGTGGCTTGAAATTTTGCCAGGTTCTCACTTAATCACAGGAGGTTAGCCTTACAGTAGTTCCTGAATATTCCAGATTTAGCTGGGGGTCCCTGTTTTAATTTATACTTCAAAGGAGACCATTTTGTGGTCTGACCTTACCAGGGAAGGCATTACAGTAGGGGGTATGCAGCAGTCTCCCATATTAGTGAGGACCAGATCCAGTATGGCTACACCCCTGGTTGGTGTATTGACTTTTTGGTCCAGGGAATTTGTGTTTACAAAATCCAGGAATCTTTGTGCATGTACATTTAGTGTCTTATAGGATTCCCAGTTAATAGTGGAGTAATTAAAGTCACCCATGAATATGATATTGGGTTGGATGGTTAGTCTTTCTAATAAGTTTAAATACATGGTATAGGTTTCCTGGGTTATAGAGAGGGGCCTGTAGCTTGCAAGGCAGTGTTGTTGGATTTTACCTATGGTGATTTGAACATGGAGCAGCTCAAGTGCATTGTCCTGTTTGACCAGCCTTGAAGTATATTTATTTTTGATGTAAACAGAGACACCTCCACCTTTAATCCCTGCCTGTGAAGTAGCTGGCTTAAATGTGTGGAAGGCATTATAACCTTGCACTGTTGGTGTGCTCTCCGCAGCTTTAAGCCATGTCTCAGTGACCGCACAGACATCAGCATTCTCTAGGGTAAAGAGAGATTCTAGGGAGTAGATTTTTTTGTTTAGGCTTCTAGCAGTAATACCATTAGATTTTCTTGGTTTTGATTTGCTATGTCGGAAGTACTTAAAGTTTGGCATTGCCTAAAAAAGGCACTATGGGGGAAGGCAGTGTTTTAGCTAATATTCGAAAGCCTAGAGGGGAGAAGTGCAGACCATCCTTGGCAAAGCAGCATGGTCTGTTGACCATCTCCTTCCATACAGACAAATTTTGTACCCCCTTAGAATGACACCAGAATCTATGCCAGTTATTAAAGTCAATGAACTTTTGTTTGTATTGTGGCATCATCCTTGGAGAAGGTAAATGCTACTCAATGCTAGGCTTATACCAGCCTGAGACACAGATTCCAAGAGCTCTATGATGTCTCTCTGTCATGGAAATCATCTGTTATATGGAAGAATTAAGAAGAGTATAATGAAATACTGAACAACTTAAAAGAGAACAAGCTGAATTTAAGTAGAGAAAAATGTTTCTTCAATAAGAATCTGTTAGAGATTTTTGAATTATTTTTTTAGTTAGAGGAATATAGAATGGTTAACCTAAAGAGAATGGATTTCTGAAGCAGAAGTAATGTTTTTGCTCAACAGAGCTGTGATTAACCACTTGTGTAGTGCATGTAGTTCTGAAAGCCATGTAAGGAAAAAAATGCATCATGCTGCTTGACAGAACTCAGAGGAAAACTGCCAGCAAGATCATGGGGATGGAGAAGAATGAATATGGCCAGAGGCTAGAAGAGCCAAAACTCTTCTTACATAAGACTAGAAGAGACATGGGGGATGTGATTATTAGTGCTCAAGGTCATGAGCTTGCAAAGGGGTCATTCTGAATCAGAGGGAAGCACGGGGTGCAATCAGCAGATTATATTGACTATTCTCTTGTTCTCCAAAAATACATTTTTCATTGAGAATGTTGCAGATCCATGCAATGGGTTGTAGGAATGGGCAGTGGAGAGGGTATTCATATAGACATTTATGAGGGAATGGGACAGGTGGAAGAAAGGTTAATGGGGAAGATAAAGTTAGAGGAAAGGTAGACTGATGAGCCTATTAAAAACACAAAAAGGAAAGTTTACTGTCTCCTGTCATCAAGCAAATTTAATGAGGTTACACGATGTGGTAAGCATAAAACATTTTTTTGGCATGATACCTGAAAATGCTAAAGCGGTAAGCTGAAAGGCATAACTTACAGCTCTATGTTTAAGAATTTTGGTATTGTACTGTGAATGCGTGACTTGAAATCATAGGATCTGCATTTTATATGGTCTGAACAGCATCAGAAATCCTTACAACAGTTTAATAAAAGTCTTTGGTTTAGATTCTTTGATGTCCCGCTGTGACACCTAAAGCAGAATCATACTAGGGGTCAGTGACAGCATAGTAGACCTAGGGTAATTCCTAATGCAGATACAGAGAAACCGCTAGAGAGTTATAGGTAATGCTGTTTATAGATTCATAGTCACGCTGCATGCAGTCCAGATGACAATTGAAGAGCCTAGCCCAAATTCTCAATTGCCCCAAACCACTGTTCAAAATTACACAGTAGGCAAATGATGGTGGAGAGACTTAGAACTTGTACCCTTGGCACAGGAAGTCAGAGCTTTAGTCCTCTTAGCGAACTGCCAGACTAAAAGTTTTGAACCCTGCACCCTTGCCACAGAAAGCAGCCTTAACCCACAGTCAGGGCAGTAATTAATTGCAGATTATGTAGAAGCAAAACATCACTATGTAAAACTAGTTGGAGTGATGCTTTCAGTGGAACAACTGCAGAAGGAATGTAGAAAGTTTTGAAAGAGAAATTCTTTGAGTGCAAAAAAAAAATGTTTGCCAGGCTGCAGTCATACAACATCAGGGAGATATATTTCCATAAGAACAAGATACCTGATTAAGGTGAGAGACAAGAAATATAAGAAATAGAAAAGAGGTCACACTATAACTTTTAAAACTGAAATAAACATTCTGAACAAACAGATTAAACATAGTGTGAGGTAAAGTCAAGGAAAATTTGAAGAAAATGTGTATAAAGATATTGAGCATAATAGGAAACCATTATATAAATACACAAAAAGTGGAAGGAGTAAAGACATCCAAACTGATAAACTTGTGTGCAGGTTCTAAAAGTTATTCTCAGACACAACAGATTATAGATATATTTCCAAAACAGTTTAACTCCACAAAAGGGGGTGATAAGTTGTCCTAATGTCATCCAGATAACCTCCAGATACTGAAATCAAATTAGATTATATTGAAAAAGAACTATTCAAATTGAATCCAAGTAAAGCACAAGGAGGAGACAGAATTAATAATAATTACTTGAGAACACTTCAGCAAGAATTTACAATAATATCCTTATAGCCTTTATTTACTGGGTTGTATAAAGTCTGTCTTTAAGGGGAAAGGGAGTAGGACAATCCCAAAGTCATACAGACTCCCAAGTCTATTTTCATGTTGTAGAAAAGTAATGGAGAAGGTAATATTGGATATGTTATTGTCAGAACTGGAAAGGTTGAGATGTGAAACCATATATCAACATGCATATGTTGAAAATAGATCTATTATTATCTATAACACGATATGGTTTGACAATATAATAGGTTTGAATGAAAAATTGTGATGTAATTTGTATAGATTTAACTTCAACTGTTTGACAGGGTCATACACAAAACACTGATCAATAAATTAGAACTAGGCATAGATGTACTCTTGATAAGATGGATAGCTGCATGCTTACAAATAGGACATGGCAAATGTCATACAGCAGGTGGACAGGTGAAATTCTTGGTTACAGACTGGATGGTCCCATAGGATTCTGTCCTAGGCCCATACTTGTTTAGATTGTATATTTCAGACCTGTCGTTTTTATCTGAGGTGTTCTACAGTCTGTGTACAGATGATTTGAAATTGGGTAAACTGATTACATCAGTTACAGACAGGACATGTCTGCAAAAAGAACATGACTAAATTGACCATTTGGGCACAGGAGAGTAATATGCTGATATTTACATAAAAAATTATGCTTATGAGATATGGGAGACATAAATTGAAAGGTGAATATTTAATACAGAACACAGTGATTGAAACTGTAGATTCATTTAAGAACCTGGGTATATGAGTAGATCCAGCTTTGAATTTTTCTAATCATATCAACCAATTGCTTAATGATAGTTATAGAAATGTAGGTTGCATAAAAAGATTTATATAGTCTAGGAAATCAGAAATGATGAAGTCATTGTTTTTAGTTACATTAAACTTAAATCTGAGTATGGAATAACAGTATGGAAACCTTGTAAGAAAACAAGCATGAGTAAACTGGAGAGAGTCAGTGGAAGTATACCAAGGGCTTCCATGGATTTTAAAATTGAAGTTAGTATGAAAGACTAAAATATCTGAACTTGTACAGTGTTTCATATAGATATTTAACAGGAGAGCTAATTCAAGTATATAGGGCATTTCGAGACAACTACCTCTGGGAACATTTGGGGTTATCAAAAAGTAGTAGAGATTCTAGAGGTAACCTACAGTGGATATAAAAAGTGTACACACCCCTGTTAAAATGCCAGTTTTTTGTGATATATAAAAAATGAGACAATAAATCATTTCAAAACTTTTCCCACCTTTAATGTGACCTATAAAAACGGTACAATTCAATTGAAAAACAAACAAATTTGTTAGGGGAAAAATGTAAAAAATAAAAAAAGTACAATAAGCTGGTTGCATAAGTGTGCACACCCTTAAACTAATACTTTGTTGAAGCACCTTTTGATTTAATTACTGCATTCAGTCTTCTTGGGTACACACCTGCTATCAATTAAAGAGACTCTGATTAACCCCAAATAAAGTTCAGCTGTCCTAGTAGGATTTTCCTGACATTTACTCAGTTGCCTGCTACAGCTAAAGCCATGGTTTGCAGAGACCTTGCAAAGCATCAAAGGGATCTCATTGTTGAACAGTGTCAGTCAGAAGGGTACAAAAAATTTCCACAGCATTGGATATACCATGGAACACAGTGAAGACAGTCATCAAAAAGTGGAGAAAATATGGAACAACAGTGACATTGCAAAGAACTGGACATCCCTCCAAAATTGATGAAAAGACGAGATGAAAACTAGTCAGGGAGGCTGCCAAGAGACGTACAGCAACACTGAAAGAGCTGCAGGAATTTCTGGCAAGTACTGGTTGTGTACTACATGTGACAACAATCTCCTGTATTCTCCATGTCTAGACTATTGGGGTAGGGTTGCAGGACAGAAGCATTTTCTTACACAGAAAAACATCCAGGCCCTGCTAAAATTTGCAGAACAATACATCAAGTCCCCCAAAAGCATGTAGGAAAATGCATTATGGTCTGATGAGACCAAGGTTGAACGTTTTGGCCACAATTCCAAAAGGTACGTTTTGCACAAAAACAACACTTCTCATCACCAAAAGAACACCATCCCCACTGTGAAGCATGGTGGTGGCAGTATCATGCTTTGGGGTTGCTTTTCTTCATCTGGAGCAGGGGCTTTAGTCAAGGTGGAGGGAATTTTGAACAGTTCCACATACCAGTCACTTATGGCCCAAAACCTTCAAGCTTCTGCTAGAAAACTGATGGTGAAGAAAAATTTCACCTTTCAACACGTCAATGACCCCAAGCATACATCCAAATCAGCAAAAGAATGGCTTCAGCAGAAGAAAATTAAAGTTTTGGAATGGCCCGGCCAGAGCCCAGACCTAAATCCAGTAGAAAATCTGTGGGGTGACCTGAAGCGGGTTGTGCTCAAGAGATGCCCTCCCAATCTGACAGATTTGGAGTGCTTTTTCAAGAAGAGTGGGCAAATATTGCCAAGTCAGGATGTGCCATGCTGATAGACTCCTACCCAAGAAGACTGAATGCTGTAATTAAATCAAAAGGTGCTTCAACAAAGTATTAGTTTAAGGGTGTGCACACTTATGCCACTAGCTTATTGTACATTTTTTTTTATTTTTTATATATTTTCCCCCAATAGATTTGTTTGTTTTTCAATAGAATTGTACAGGTTGTAGGTCATATCAAAGGTGGGAAACGTTTTGAAATGGTTTATTGTGGTCTCATTTTTTTATATCACAAAAAACTGGCATTTTAACAGGGGTGCGTACACTTTTTATATCCAATGTATGTAGAAGATTCTATAGGAATGAGAAGTTTACTGATTGGCTCTCTGAGAGAGCAGCTGATGAATGGAACAGACTACCAAATGGCATTAAAGCAAGGACTAGTTTAGATATTTTTAAGAACAGCCTGGACACTTACTATTGGAGCAACTGTTTTGATATATTAGCAGGCTAGAAGGGCATTAATGCCCATGCGTGAAATATTTGTATGTATTAACAGATTGTAGGAGAGGTACAGCCATTGTATGAACCTATGCAATCTTCCACGTGTATGTTTTTCTTTTTTTGTTTACCATGATAAACATCAACAAGTGAATACGTACTCTCACAAACCAAAGGAACAACCAGGCAATCCAACTCAGAAATTCTACAAAACGTTTATTAAAAAACAGAAACTGAGCGCTTTCATCTGGAATATGACCAGACTTCTTCACAGTACATACACCCAACTGAAGCAACCATTTATATATTGGTAAATACACCTCTTCCCCAATTAGACAATTAAAGTGTTGTTCCAATTAGTAATATTTCTTCAAAGTCACCTCACGAGACTGGTCTAAATTGGTTTAGTGATTTTTTTTTTCTTTTAGAATCTCAATGTTTCAGTAATGACGAAATTTTCATTCTAGGTTTACGTATGGAACTAGTGTTAAAAAACAATTTTGTTTTTTTAGATGGCCAGTACTTTCACCAAATTAGAGGTGTGGCTATGGGGGCCGTACGTACGTATTCACTTGCTGGTTCCTAGTTTCTGTTATGTTTACCATGATAGCCTGATTGAGAATTGACAGTTTAATTCTAGATCATAAGCTGTTGCAGTATTGAATATTCCAGATTGATAACAGAGAGAGAGAGAGCCTCCAAGATTGTATCCGTATTAGTCTGTAATGCAGTATAGAAAAAAGAAAGAAAATACTGCAAAGTGTTTGTGCATAGAACCAGTTAAATCTTTAGAGACGAATAATATTAGGTATATCAGAATTGCTAAAAGAATAAATTAAAGTCCACTTACATGCAGCCAGCTTCATCAGCCTTGTGATAAACATGATTTAACTTAATGCATATATTAACGTGCCAGTTCCTGAAAGAAGTGCATTTATATATTACATATCCCTCTTTCATAAGGTAGTTTCCACTTACTATGATGTGGTAGTGCAATTTAAATACCTATAAACACACATTCTTTCTTGATCGTCATCTTCTCTTTCGGCTGTTCCTGTTAGGGGTCGCCACAGCGGATCATTTGTTTCCATTTCTTCCTGTCCTCTGCATAGTTCTCTGTCACACCAACCACACCTGCATGTTCTCTCTCACCACGTCCATAAACTTTATCTTAGCTGTTACTCTTTTCCTCTTACCTGGCAGCTCCATCCTTAGCATCCTTTTCCCAATATATCCATCATCCCTCCTCAACACATGTTCAAACCAACGCAATCTCGTCTCTCTGACTTTGTCTCCAAACCGTCCAACCTGAGCTTGACCCTCTAGTATACTGATTCCTAATCCTGTCCATCCTTGTCACACCCAGTGCAAATCTCAACATCTTTAACTTTAAAAGTTAAAAGCTTTCACTCATACCCATGAGCTTCATCAGAACAATTCCACACTAACAATTCATTGTTTAAATACTATAGATTGACGCCAAAATAGAACTTATTTCATTCCTTAAAGGGGTAACGTAATTTTGCTTGCAATTGACGATCTCATTAAACTGTCTAAATATAGTATTAATATTCACTTGCTGACACTGCAAGGACCATTGAACCATAACCTGGCTTGGACTCAATATATATTTACTTGCAATGTAATTGATAATACAATTGATGCATAAAAACATATTGAATGAAAAATGTAATATATATTTAAACAATGAATTTTTAGTGTGGAATTGTTCTGATGAAGCTCATGGGTATGAGTGAAAGCGCTTAACTTTTTTATTTTCAGTTTCGTGGGTTTTTTTTGTGTTTTTCTACAATAAATTGTGTTCCGTTGGTGCATTAGTGACTGGCACGCCTTTTCTTTCTACCGAGATCGCCTTTTATTGGTTTCAAGGTGTACTTGACTCAGTATTTCATAAAGTCATAGTGTTCAAACATAAATTATATGTAAAGCCTGATAATAGGAAGATGCAGCATTATTTACATAATAGGTGATTATAACGATTATTAATATTCTAAAGGTCATGAAATATGGTAACAGATTATATTGGTGACGGCGTAGGATAGTACGAGTAGAGAAGGGTAGGGTATGATAGAGGGGATAGTTGAGATACATGTGGAAAAGGTATGTGTAACCTCAGGGGGGTATGTGTAGAGGAAGGGAGTGTAGGGTAAGTTAGTAGTGGGGATAGAGAGAGAGTTACAGTAGAACAAGGTATAAGAGTACTTCAGTTTAGGCTCATACAGGAGCAAATCCAAGCTTTGTTGAAGAATTCTTTTGTAGAGGTTTTGAAGGAATGCAGGTTAGTAGCAGTTTTGATAGTTAAAGGAAGGGAGTTCCATTGTTTTGCCACAAAGCAAGAGCAAAGGCTTAGGCCTGGGGTTTTGTTAGGTTTATAAGTTATGAGGAGATTTTGTCTTCAGATCTGAGATGTTTATTTGGGATGCTTGTATTTCTGCTGGTAGCATATTAGAAACTATAACAGAGTTTTGGTTTCAGTTAGTCTGTTAAGATGTTCTGGATTCTGATGAACTGTTTTAAAATAATCTACCGTTGTCTTTGGAAATATTTAAATGACTCCTGTATACCTTCTCAGATAAATTTCTTTGGACGCTTCTTGATGGAGCCCACTTAAATGTATTTTTTTATTAAGTTATTTTATTCTTCATCATCAAAGGTAAGCTCAACATTTTCTTTCAGCCAGTCAGATGTGTAACATTAAAAGTATCAGTTTGATGTCAATATATAACTAGTGTACCATTGTTATCTTCCTATATATGTGATTATCTCCTTTCTGGAGCAGATTTATCAAAGATAGTGTGTGATTAATAGAACATTATATAGTACCCTGTATGATTTTTTTTTTTTTACCCTAGACACCAAGACCAGTCTATAGTGAATTGGACTTGGAGCAAGATCATATCTTCTCGTTGTTCAGTGTTAGTAATCCAAACTTAGTGTCGTTAGAGACTTTATTAGAGTTTACCTACTGTTAATACACAAGTAAAAACCTCACTTCCAAAATAATTATCTAATGCTATTTTAAATGTTTCCAAAAATTTGACTACACTTATTTAAAATGGAAAACCTGCTTTGTAACGAAAAAAACTAATCTCCAAAAAAATGTTGGATAATTGACATAAAGACCAGAATTCCTTTTTACAGCATGGTTTGATCCAAACTCGGTCCAAAGAAATGTTTGTTAGTTATTTATGGATTTAGAATCAAGTAATTCCTCGTTACCTTATATTGGAGTGTAGAGACAAGACAACTCTATTAATATAGCTTCATATCCCAAGCCTTTAACCTGCTGATCTGACTTGTAAAATATTTCAGATTTTTTCATAGTCTTAACAAATAGGTTCCATTTTATATATATATATAAAGATATATATATATATATATATATATATATATATATATATATAGTTTAAAAGAAATCCAGCACTCACAAATGGATCAAACCTTATTATATAAATTCCAAGAAGTAGGGACCCAAAAACACTTTGTGTATTAAAGCTTTATTCCAGCAGAACAAACATACAGACAGCTTACATATCAGCCATTCAGCTCCCAACAACACAGACCGGTGACCAGTTTCACCCCCTGGCGTCATCAGTGTGAATTTGCCATAAAGCAACCACCAATATTTATATGCCATGACTCCTGTTTTAGTTAAAGGTATAGAGGTTTTAAAGTGCACATTCCAATATACAGAATAATGTCCCAAAAAACACATATGTACTCAAGACATATATATTATTTGAAACCAGATGAAATATATGTGTACACAAAAAAAAAAAAAATAGATATATATATATATATACACACACACACACACACACACACACACACACACACACACGCATATATTATTTGAAACCAGATGAAATGCACGTGTAAGCATGAAATATATATACATAACATATATTATATATATATATATCCTTTGTGGTGGTGTCATTACCTAAAGTAATTCTGAAATATGTATTTGCCAGCGTGTTACTTATCCACTTTAGGTACCAGTTGACATTTATACTGAGTAATTTACTAATTATCACATGATGAGAAGCAACACTGAGCTAATCGAAGGAAGGACACTGAGGAAACTTGGAGTTATAATATATAACATTAAGTATCCTGTTTTTTGTTTATTTTGTTCTTTATGTCTTTGTTATTTATAGCACTTTGTGTACTGTGTATTTTTCTAGCTAGTTTCACTGTGTGTGAGGTGTTAACTGGAAATTGTCCACTTTTATTAAGCATCTGTTGGGTTGTTTGTTTCTGATAACTTGTTGCAGTTATACTCTTTTTTTCTAGAGGCTCCTTTAGCTGTTTAAAACTTTCATTTAAAGGCTCACTGCTGCTTTTCAGCTGTGAGAAACATTTCTGTAGTTTGTTCTAAGTAGTGGGGATATTTGTAGCATTTCCATATTCAGGCTTGTATTTGGGCCTAGTGTTTGTGGAGGCTGTGTGTCTGAGCACATATTCAGGAAAATCTTGGTTTAGCCAAAGCCATCAGGCATTTCAGTGAGAGAGAATTGTTTGAGGTCATTGGCTGACTGAGGTCACCTGGACTACAGCTTAGACTAAGCACCTCATTGGTTCTTTTGAGGTTTCTTTCTTAAAAGCTGTCTCAGGTTTCAACCTTCTGTTACCTAAGAAGTTCAGTTGTGGGAAAAAAAAAATGTATCTGCTTTTACTGTATTTGTGTTTCTTCCTACTTTTGCTTTTGCGTCATCTTAAAAGTACTCAATTATATTTATTACTGCTTGGTGTAACTCATTCTAAGCCTTTTAGTTTAAGCACTTGGGCTTCAGACCAGTTGTTTTACATTAAGAAGGTTTGTGGTCTGCACTGTAGTGACAGAACAGGTAGCTTACATCCTTCTAAGTTGGGAACTGCTGATTTGAGGGCTCGGTGTCTGTTATTCTAAAAGTATATTA